>NW_007247829.1:156559-187630 GCF_000164805.1 Carlito syrichta
CCCAGACTGGAATGCAGTGGCCGCTCCCGGCCACCACAGCCTCAACCTGCTGGGCTCTGGTGATCCTTCCGCCTCAGCTTTCCAAGTAGCTGGAACTATTAAATGCTTTTCTATTTTCATTTAAAGTGGTAAAAATATAGTAATGTGCTTCTTTTTTCGCCATCTTTTTAAAAATTTCACTTGTGATACTAACAAAGCATATCCAAACCTGAATCTAATTTGTTATTAATATCTTATCAAATAAAGGGTGGAGCTGATGTAGGCTTGGATAAATTACAAATCAATCCTACACTTCACTCTCCTTGTTCATTGAGCTAAGATTCTGCTTCAGTTTCACTCCAATTCTCAGGCCAGGGTGGATTTTAGGATGGAAGAACTGTTTTGTGGTTTAAAGGATACTCTTAGCACACGTAATTAAAATGAAAAGGAATGGTGCCCTCAGGCCAGGTAACTCTGCAACAATGATTGCAGAGTTTCTTTCATTGTGGAACATGAAAAATATTTATTGAATTAACTCATTTAAAAGAATGTAAATACTTGTCTTATTACGTAAATTTTGTTTTGTGTAGTTTTAGTCACATTACAGTAAATTTGTTTATGGCTTCACAGTTTCTTCTTGTTAACAAAAACAGCAGTTCTCCTTACTCCTTTAGTTAAGTCATAATCCTTGCTCTGGATGAGGCTGGGCCCTTCATTCTTGTGCTGCACTCACCGAATCTACCCTTTTTTCCTGAGTTCTGTGGAATCTGATTACTTGTTATTTTCTTGTGGGATATTGTTTCCTCATTACATAATCTGAATTGCTATTTCAGGCAGTCCTTTTATGTAGAATCTCAAATGTTCAAAGTTCACTTTGGTGCAACCTTTGGGTGCTTTGGACCATCCCCTTATGTTGTGCACAAAGCCCTTGCCTGCTCTGCTTATTAGCTCAAGAATGTCTTTCGTCAATCTTCTTGGCCTAGTTGCTTTCTTTTTCTCTAGAACATGCTCTCTGCTCCATCAGCATTCTCAGCTACACTGCAGCAATAGCAATTATAGAGTATTTTTCTCTTGGTAGAAAAGTGATTTTTTAACTAAAAATGAATTCCACTCTGAAAATTGCATGACATTTGATGACAACATCACTTTGGTGGCAATATTTTGTATCTATGGGATACAATTTTTGAAAAAATAAATTGTACTGTGTGTATTTGAGGTATATAACACATATAGGGATACTTTAGGATACATTAAAATAGCAAAGTAGTTACTATAGTGAAGCAGATTAACATATCGATTGTCTCATAGTTACTTTTTGTAACAAGAGCAGCTATAATCTACATATTTAACAAAAATCCTGAATACAATAGAATTTTATTAACTTTGACCCTCATATTGTATATTAGATCTCTAAGTGTGTTCATTCTACATATCTGCTATTTTGCATCCTTCGACCTACATTTCACCATTTCCTCCCCAACCTTACTGGTTGTAACTGCTGTTTCATTCTCTATCTCTGTGTATTTGGGCCCATTTTATTTTATTCCCCATATGAGTGAGATTATTCAATTTTTATCTTTATGTGTCAGGCTTATGTCACTTAACGTAATGTCCTCCAGATCCATCCATGTTGTAAAAGCAAAATTGCCTACTCTTTAAAGGCAGGATAACATTAATATATTATATTCCATTCATCTGTTATTGAACATTTAGATTGTTTGTTGTCTTCACATCTTGGATATTGGAAACAATGCTGCAATTAACATGATGTTCAGTTATCTTTATGAGGCGGTGATTTTATCTCCTTTGGATATATACTCAGAAAAGGATCACTAAGTCATATGGTAGTTATTTTTAATTTATTTAGGAACTTCCTCATTGTTTTTCACAATGATTGTATCAATCTATATTTCTACCAACTGTGTTCAAGAGTCCCCTTTTCTGTCTCCCTGGCTAACGTTTGGTGTCTCTTATCTTTATTATAACATCCATCCTTAAGGATGTGAGGTGATAGTCCATAGTGTTTTTAATTTACATCTTTCTGATGATTAGTGATGTTGTGCCCCCTTTCATACACTATTGGAAATTTTTATGTTTTCTTTAGAAAAATGTATTTTCCAGTCTTTTGTCCATTTTTTAATTGGGTTATTTGTATTTCTGCTACTGAGTTGTAAAAGTTCTTTATTAATTTTGAAGATTAACCTCTCATCAGATATGTGGTTTGCAAATATTTTTCCCAATCTATACACTGCCATTTCATTTTCCTGATTGCTTCCTTTGCTGTTTTTAAGCTTTTCATTCAATGTATACAATTTATTTACTTTTGCTTTTGTCACTTGAGCTTTTAGTGTGAGATACAAGAAACCAAGTCCAATGTCAAGGAATTTTTCCTCCTATGTTTTATTATAGAAGTTTCATGAATTCAGGTCTTATATGTAGATATATTATGAATTTTAAATTGATTTATGTGTATTGTGTTTAAGATAAGGGTCCAATTTTACTCTTTTGCATATGGAAATAGTTATTGCATCACCATTTATTGAAGAGACTGTCCTTTTCCCATTATGTCCTCCTAGGGTCCTTCTTGAAAATTTTGGCCATATATGTTTAGATTTATTTCTGGGTTCTCTATTCTGCTTCATAGATTTATGTTTCTGTTTGTTTGTTCTTTGTTTTTTGTCAATATAATATTGTTTTGATTACTATAGCTTTGTGATAAAATTTTAAATTAAGAAGTATGAGGTCTCAATTTTTTTTTTTTTTTGGCAGTATTGCTTGGCCTATTGAGTTTTATTTATAGTTCCACACAAATCTGAGGATTTAAAAAAATATATTAGTGAAGAATTTGTTGGAGTTTTAATAGGGAATGCATTAAATCTGTACATTGATTTGGTTAGTACAAACATTTTAACAATATTAATTCTTCTAATCCATGAATGTGGACAATCCTATCATTTATTTGTGTCTTCTTCAATTTTGTTAATGCTTTATAAATTATAGTTTTCAATGTACACATCCTTCAACAACTTGGTTAAATTTATTCATATAGATAGATAGATAGATGTTGTCATAAATGAGATTGTTACTCTGATTTCTTTTTCAGCTAGATCATTATTTGGGTATAGAAATGTGACTGATTTTTGCATGTTGATTTTGTATTCTGCAGCTTTTTAAATTCATGTATTAGTTTTTATAGTTTTTGTGTGGAATATTTGAGATTGTCTACATATTGGATTATGTCATCTGCAAATAGAAATACTTTTACTTATTTCTTTCCTTTAGGGATGCCTTTTGTTTCTTTTTCTTGTCTGCTTGCTCTTGCAAGTATTGTGTTGAGTAGAAGTGGTGAGAGTGGACATCTCTGCCTTGTATTAGATCTTAGTGGAAAGTATATCAGTTGTTCTTCACTGATTATAGTTTTAGCAGTGAGTTTTTCGTAAATGGTCTTTAATATGTTGAACAACTTTCCTCCTATACTTAAATTGTTAAGAGTTTTTATTTTTATTTTTATTTTTTGAGTTGGAGTCTCACTCCATCACCCAGTCTGGAGTGCAATGGCACACTCAGGGCCACCCCAGCATCGACCCACTGGGCTCAGGTGATCCTTCCACCTCAGCCTTCCAACAGGCGCACACTGCCACAACGGGCTAATTTTTGACTTATTGTACAGATGAGGTCTCGCCAAATTGCCTAGACTGGTCTTGAACCCACGGGCTCAGGCAATCCACTCACCTCAGCCTCCTTTAATCAAGGAAGAATGCTGGATTTTGTTAAATGGTTTTTTACATGTCAATTGAAATGATCATGTGTTTTGAAGTATAATTTTTATGTAGTAAAATGCATAAATCTTTAGTGCACCACTTGAAAAATATTGACATCAAAATGTGGAATATTTTCATGATCTAATAAAGGTCCTTTATGACTTTATTTTTTATTAATCCATTTCTGCTCTAGCAATAATCAATCTAGTTTCTATCACATTGTGTGGATGTGATCATTATATAAATTGGACCATACATAACATATTATACATACCTTATACATGCATCCTGTATTAATATTCTGTGCTTGCATTCTTTTGCTCAATATCATGTTTTATTTATTTAATTATTTAATTGTTTATTTATTTATCTATTTTATAATTGTGAGGTACACATGTGTATTAGTTCATAAGCAAATTGAGTGAAGATGAGGTCTGGGCTTCTAGTGAGCACTCTCTTTTCCTATTAGTGGACATGATACCCAATGGGTTGTTGTGATGCCCCTTATTCCTCTTCTCTCCCACCTTTAGTAGTGCCCAGTGTCTTTGTTCACACCATTGTGTTCACATGCTAAGTGTTTAGGGCTCACTTATGAGTGAGAACATGTAGTATTCAGTTTTTTGTTTCTGTGATAATTCACTTAGAAGGGTGATCTCCAGCTTTATCCATGTTGCTGCCAAACAATAACAGACAAACATGATTCTGTTCCTCTTCAAGGCTGCATACTATTCCATCATTTAAGTACCACATTTTCCTTACCCCGTCTACTTTCAATGAGAACCTGGGATATACAGGTTTTTTGCTTTTGTGAATAATACTGCAATAAAATTACACATGCAGGGGTCTTTTTGTTAGAATGATTTATGTTCCTCTGGGCATATTCCCAGAAGTGGGCATGCTGGGTTATATGATAGCTCAATTTTTACTTATTTGAGAAAGTGTCATGCTGCTTTCAACAAAAGATGAAGCAGCTTACATTTTCACCAACAACGTATAAGTGTTCCCTTTTCCCTTAAACCTTACTGACACCTGTTGTTTTGCTTTGTTTTGTTTGACTTTTTAATAATAGCCATCCTAACCACTTGAGGTGATAACTCATTGTAGTTTTGGTTTGCATTTCTCTGATAATTAGTGAAGTTGATTTTTTCATATGTTTGTTGGGTGCCTGCATGTTTTCCTTTGAGAAGTGTCAGTTCATGTCTTTTGTGCAAGTTTTTAATGGAGTTATCTTTTATTTTAATTTAAAGATGTGGAGTACAATTCAGGATTAGGCATACAAACATTGATTATGCAGATACCCTTGATGATGAGATATGCCCCTCCCTCCCCTAACAGTTTCCTTTAACTGCCAATCCCACCACCCCTCCTCTGACAGTTTCCCACTACTGCCAATCCCTTTTTATAGTATTATGATAATTGCACATGGTCCACTTATGAATGAGAACATATGGTACTCTATACTTTGTTTCTGTGATAGATCACTGAGTATGATAGACTCTAAATCCATCCAAGTTGCTGCAAAATCCATATGTTTGTCCTTCTTTATGGCTGCATAATATTCCATAGTGTATATGTACCACATTTTTTAAAAATCCAGTCCAGGTTCGATGGGCAGCATGGATGGTTCCATGTTTTTGCTATTGTGAATAGAGCTGCAACAAACTTGCATGTGAGGTATCTTTTTTGTAGAGAAATTCGAATTACTCTGGATATATTCCCAAAAGAGGAATTGCTGGGTCATAAGGAAGGTCAATTTCTAGTTCTTTCAGAAATCACCACACTGACTTCCAGAGAGGATGCAGTAGTTTGCATTCCTACCAGTAGTGTACAAGTGTTCTTTTTTCTCCGCATCCTCACCAGCATCTGTTGTGGTTTGTTTTAATGATAGCCATTCTTATTGGGGTCAAGTGGTATCTCAATGTGGTTTTGATTTGCGTTTCTCTGATGATGAGTGATTGTTTCTTCTCCAGGTGTTTACTCATGGGGGAGCTCCATTCTTTCCTGGAATGGAGTTCTCCTATTGCAACTGACATCTAGGCTCCACTTGGGTTTGTCCGTCTCAGCCTTGCCCCAATTGTGTGGGTCTGATGTTCAGAGGGTTCCTGGGCAAGACAGGTCTTGGGTCAGTCCTGGACTCACCACTGATCTCTGGAGTTCTTCCTTGTCCTTTTCTGGCTATACCCTTTGTCCTACGGCTGGATCGGGGTATAGGGCAGGGTGCCTTGGGTTCAGCGCTTATCAGGTCCCTCTGAAGTTTGTGCTTTTGGGATATTCCCTCTGGGTCACAATCAACCCCTGAGTAGTTGCTCCACCAGTCATAGAGATCCAATCTGTTGCTCTGTGGTGAGCAAGTTGGAGCAGTTTCCTGCCCCAGCCTCAAGATGTTGGTGAGATGCTCCTCTTGTCCTCTTTGGTGGAACTCTGCTTCTGGGTTCCCTCCTTAGCCCTTGCTGCCAGTGCCCAGCTGGGCATTAAAGTGGTGAGGCAAAACCTGTAGTCGGCAGCCTCTCCTGCTATAGTGGTGAGACAGAGCCTGAGGAGGTAGTCTTTCCCTGCTGCTTCTTCACAAGAAAACTTTTGTCTGTCAAAAAACAATGTCACTCAGCTTCTGCAGACTGAGAAGAGCCAGGCACCAAGAGAAGCTGCAACATCAACTGTTGCACCAGGTCCCTGGCCACTTGCTTACGAGCACCCACTTAGTTGGTCTCTCCTAGCATTTTCTTCCCAGGAAGGATTTTGTTTATTTAAAAAAAAAGTGGTGCTTGACTTCTGCATCCTGGAAAACACTAGGGTCCAAGCCTAGCAGCTGTGGCACCGGCTGCTGCACCAGGAAAGCCCTGACCGCTACTCCCTAGCCTTCACTCAGTCAGTCACTCACATGTCCACTCACTCACCAGCATGTAGACAAAATTTTCCATATACTCACTCACTCACACAGGGACTTTCATAGTCCTACTGGCTCTGCCGCCATCTTCCCGATCTCCCTCAGAGTTATTTTCTTTTTTACTGTCAATTTGTTTGAATTTCTTAGATATCCTAGACGTTAGGCTGTTGTTGAGTGTACAGTTTAAAAATAATTTTTCCCATTCTGTGCATTGTCTCTTTACTCATTTGATTGCTTATTTTTTGGTGCAAAAAATTTTGGCTTGATTAAGTCCAACCTGTCAATCTTAGATTTTGCAGCATTTGTTTTTGAAAACTTGGCCATGAATTAATTGCTTAGACTGTTGTTCATAGACTGTTTCCTATCTTTTCTTCTAATATTATTATAATTTGCAGCTTTACATTTATATCATTGCTCCATTTTGAGTTAATTTTTTATATGGTGATAAGTAGGGGTCCAGTTTTATTCTTCTGTGTGTGGTTACCCAGTTTTCCCAATACCACTCCTAAGTAGAATTTCTTTCCCCATTGTTCTTTTTTTTGTCAACTCTGTTGAAGATGAGTTGGTTAAAGGTTTGTAATTTTATTTCTGGATTCTCTGTTCTCTTCCTTTGTTCTATGTATCTATTTTTGTACTAGCACCAGGCTGTCTTAGTTACTGTAATCTTATAGTAAAATTTTAAGTATAAAATAGTGATTCTTTCAGTTTTGTTCTTTTTGCAAAGGATTATACTTCAGCTATTTGGGCACTTTTTTGTTTCCATATGACTTTCTTTACTGTCTATTCTTGGTCTGTGAAAACTGATGCTGGTAATTTGACGAGATTGTTTCAAATCTGTAGACTGCTTTGGGTAGAATGAACATCTTGGTGATATTTATAACCTGCATCCAAGAGCATGAGATGCTCTTCCATTTGTCTGTGTCATCCTTGATTTCTTTGAGCAGTGTTTTGTAGTTTTTACTGTAAATTTTTCACTTCTTTATTAGATGACTGCTGAGGGGTTGTGTGTGTGTGTGTGTGTGTGTGTGTGTGTGTGTGTGTGTGTCTTGTCAATGGGAGTATGATTTTGTTGTTGTTTTGTTCTCAGTCTGCCTGTTGCAAGTGTATAAAGGTGAAACTATTTTTTTACATTGATATTGTATTCCAAGACTACCAAAATTGTTTATCAATAAGAGGAGGTTTTTGACAGACTGTCTAGGATTTTCTAGGTATAGAATCATAGCATCCACAAACAGGAATAATTTAACTTTCTCTTTCCCTCTTTTAATACCACAAATTTCTCTCTCCTGCCTGATTGCTGTAGTGTGTACTCTTTGCACGCTGTTAAACAGAAAGGATGAGAGTGGGCATCCTTGTCTTGTTTTCACATGTTTCTAGCTTCTGCCCATTAAGTATAATGTTGGCTGCAGGCTTGTTATAGATTTCTCTTATTATTTGAGAAATATTACTTGAATGCCTGGGGTTTTTATCAAGAAGAAAAGCATTTTATCAAGTGCTTTAGCTGTTTCTATTGACATAATTACATGGTTCTTGTTTTTACACTTGTTTATGTGGTAGATTACATTTATTGATTTATGCATTTTGAAGCAGTCTTGAATCTCAGGAATGAAACCTACCAGGTTGTGATGGATGATCATTGAAATATGTTGCTGGATGAAAATTTTTAGCATCTTGTTGAGAATTTTTGTGTCCATGCTCATTAAGGAAATTGTTCTGTATTTTTTTTTCCTTGTTGTGTTTTTGCCATTGTGGGCATATCAGGATGATATTGGCTTCAGAGAATGACTTAGAGAGAATACTTTCCTTCTTGATTACTTGGAATGGATTCAATAGGATTGGTATCAGCCCTTCCTTGCATATTTTGTAGAATTCAGCCAAAAACCAGTTTTGCCCAGGACTTTTATTTGCAGGGAAGTTTCTCATTACTGAATCAATTTCTTGAATTGTTATTGGTCTTTTAGGGTTTCAATTGCTCCCTGTTTCAACCTTGGAAGGTTATGCGATGCCGGAAATTCCTCCATTTCCTCTAAGTTATCTAGCTTACTCACATATAGATATTCAGAGTAAAATCTGATTTTTTTTTTATTTCTTCAGAGTTGGTTATAACACCATCTTTTTCATTTTTAATTGTGTTTATTTGAATGTTTTCTCTCTTTTTTTTTTTGTTAATCTGGTCAGGAGTTTAACAATCTTGTTTTTTTTAAAGAGCCAGACTTTCCTCTCAGTGATCCTTTGTATGACTTTTTTTTAAACTCTGTTTCATTTAGCTGTAATTTTATCTTAATGATTTCCATTTTCCCACTAATTTTTGAATTTGATTGCTCTTGTCTTTCCATTTTCCTTAGGTACAATTGGAGACTCTGCTTGAGATTGCTCTATTTTCTTGATATGTGTGTACAATACTACAAACTTCCCTCTCAGCATTATTTTCAT
Organism: Carlito syrichta; assembly: GCF_000164805.1. Classification (NCBI taxonomy): domain Eukaryota; kingdom Metazoa; phylum Chordata; class Mammalia; order Primates; family Tarsiidae; genus Carlito; species Carlito syrichta. The sequence goes on from NW_007247829.1 coordinate 165,617, forward strand.
GGCATGCCAGAGATTTCAGTGTGTTGTGTCTTTGTTTGTTTCTAAGAATCTTTTGATTCTTGCCTTGATTTCTGTGTTGATACAAAAGTCATCCAGAAACAGCTGTTTAATTTCCATATATTTGTGTGTTTTGGGGGGTGCCTATTGTTGATTATATTTATTTTTATTCCACTATGGTCTGAGAGGATGTTTGGTATGTTTTCACCTTTTGAAATTTGCTTATACTTGATTTATATCTAAGTATGTGGTCAGTCCTGGGCCTTGTTCCATGTGCTGATAAGAAGAGTGTGCATTCTGTGGTTTTGGGGTAAAGTGTTTTGAAGATGTCTATTAGATACAATTGATCAAATGTTGAGTTAAGATTCTGAATTTTTTTTCTTCTATAATCTGTCTAAGGCTGTTAACTGAGTATTAAAATCTCCAACTATAATTGTATGACTATGACCTCTCTTAGTTTAATTAGAAATTGTTTTATAAAGTTGGGTGTGGCAAGACGGAGCAAGATGGAGACAGAACTGGTCAGAGTGTGAGAGTCTCTGCAAAAGCGAGTGTCCATAATGACTTTTTGCATGAGTGGGTGTGTGCCGGTGGATGAATGAAAGTACATCCCAAGGAAGAATCAAGTTTAAGCACCCAGAACTCTCCACCAGAGGTGACTGCAATGCACTGCTACCCTGAGATTTAATCCTCTCAATTCATAGGATCATCTGCTATTCTCAGAGGTTTCTTGAGAGAAAGCAGCCAAAACTAGCTGCTCCTCAGCACCTGACCTATGCCATTACTTGTGGTAGCAGGAACTATGGAGAAGGCATGGTGAGGAAATCTGGAACTGAACCCTGCCACTGGTGAGGAGACACTGACCATTGTAATTGCCCTGTCTAGTTCTGTCTTGTCTCCAACCTGAGACCAAGAAACTATCTCCACACCCCTTTGGGATCAACCATTGGACTCAGAGAGACAGATACCCTCCTCAACACTAGCACAAGCACAGGCATGTCTGATTTGAGTGGGAGACTTGACAGTAGCAGCAGCAGCAGATCAGTTGGATGAGTCTGCATCTGATTTATACCCCTCCTATAGCAGTCCACGAGGCATCTGAACCACACAGAGAGCAACCCTATCAGCCTGTGCTGAGAGTGAAGGCGATGGACTGGAGACCAGAGCTATTCCCTAACATGGTAGCAGCCAAAAGTAGCAGCAACCAAAAGCAGTGACAGCAGTGCTTGGGAAGGGAACCTAAAGCTTTAGAAATGGCCACAGAGTGAGTTCTTTTTTTCCTCTCTCTTTTTGTTTATGTCTTGTACTTGTTTTGTTTTGTTATTTATTTTTTAGATTTTAGCCAGACTCGGTGGCTCAGCCTGTAATCCCAGCACTTTGGGAGGCTGAGGTGAGTGGACTGCCTGAGCCCGTGGGTTCGAGATCTGCCTGGGCAACTTGGCGAGACCTCATCTCTACACTAAATCAAAAACTAGCCGGGCATGGTAACGTGCGCCTGTAGTTCCAGCTACTCAGAAGGCTGAGGCAGAAGGATCACTGGAGCCCAGCAGGTCGAGGCTGCAGTGGCTGCTCCCAGCCACTGCACTCCACTCTGGGCGACAGAGTAAGATTCCAACTCAAAAAAAAAAAAAGTATAACATATTTTTTAGATTTTTATGTTTTGATTTGGGTATTTTTGAGAACTACTTACATAAGCAATGTTTTTAAAATTTGTCTGTATTTTTTTCTGTCTTTGTTTGTTTCTTTGTTTATTCATTAGTTGGTTCATCTGTCCATTTTCCCTCTTCTTCTTCTCTCTCTTCACCTTTTGTCTCCCTTCTTTTTTCCATTGTTTTCTTTTTCTTATTATATTTTGCTTCCATGGGGCAAACATACACACCCACTACATGGGCAGGTTTTAAAGTAGTGGGAAAAGGGTACTGGAGGCCCACATACCTGACAACAGATACAGGGATGTGAAAATAGCTCCTAAACCACAGTTCCCCCCTTAATTGAATCTCAAAACTGCAAAAATCAGAGTCACCCAACACAAGTCTGGCTTCAAAATTGAACAAACCCAGAGCATCTACATAAGGAAGAATAGGAGGTTGAGCAAATGGAAGTAAAAGCTATCTCCCTATCACTGAACACCAGAATTAAAGAAAGGGGAAAGTAGGCGGAAGAACACCTTCACAAATGAAGAACAACCAACAGAAGAATGCAGGTCTCATTCACATCCCTGAAAGACAGCAACTGAGATTATAGATTCAGAACTCAAATAGTGAAGAGTCCCCAGAATGAGTGGTCTCAAAACACAAACCCAGATTCCAAGATATTAATAGAGAGAATAAATAGAAATGAGGAGAGACAAGAGGAAAGAATGAAGTAGTTGATTACTGAGATGATGGCAATAAAGAATAGAGTGAATGAAATAAATAACAAACTTATAAGCATGAAAAGCAGAATTAACCAAGCAGAAGAAAGTATCTCAGAGCTTGAGGACGAAAATATGGAGCTAACCCAAACTGTTAAAAACATAGAAAAGAAGCTTAAAACAAATCCCAAGAAATGAGTGATTATATCAAAAGACTGAACTTAAGATTAACTGGAATCCCTGAGGCAGATAGAGAGACAAAGACCACCCTAGAACAAACATTCCATAAAATTATCCAAGAAAAATTTCTTCATCTCATCAGAGGCATGATCATTCAAACACAAGAGATTCAGAGAACACCTGCAAGACATCAAATGAGAAGACCAACTCCTAGACCACATAGTAATTCACTTATGTATAGTAGATATAAAAGAAAAAATTCTAAAGGCAGAAGAGAGAAAGGTCAGATTACCTCTCGGGGAATACCAATCAGAATAGCAGCAGAATTACCTATAGAAACACTGCAAGCTAGAAGAGACTGGAATCCAATTTTCAAAGTTTTCAAAAATAATCAATTTCAACCAAGAATTTCCTACCTAGCTAAGCTAAGTATCATCATTGATGGAGAATTGAAATCTTTCCCAGACATTCAATCCCAAAGAGTTTACACCACCTCCAAACTAGCTTTACAAGAAATATTTAAGAAAGTATTAAACATAGAAAAAAGAAAAAAAAATATGGATGACCAGGCACTTCCAAAGAATGCGGAAAAAAGATTAAAAACACATATAAATCTGTCTGGCGGAGGGGAGGTATACCTCATCAACAAGAATGTACATTAGCTAATGAACATTTGTATATCTAACCCTGAATTATGCCCCATAACTTTAAAATAAAGAAAATAAAAATATTTAAAAAGTAAGTAAAGCAAGCTAAAATTTAAGAAAAGTCAACAAGCAAACAGCAACAACAAAAAAACTTTTTAAGAACCTCACGGCAAGGATAAACTCTCACATCTCATTAATTAGCCTGAATGCGAATGAACTGCACTACTGAAAATACATAGAATGGCAAATTGGATAAAAAAATCATGACACAATGATATGCTGTCTCTATCTAGGAAACTCTTATCACCAGAAAAGACACTCACAAACTCAAAGCAAAAGGAAGGAAAACAAATTTTCAGGTGAACTGAACACAAAAGAAACCAGGAGTTGCAATCTTAATATCAGACAAAATACCCTTTAAGCAATAAAAAAATTTTAAAAATATGGAAGTTCACTACATAATGATAAAAGCTTCAATCTATCAACAAGAAATATCCATCCTAAACACATATGTACCCAACATAGGAGCACCAACCTTCGTAAAGCAACTTCTAGGTAAACTAAAAAAAATATTGACTCTAACACTATCATAGCTGGGAACTTAAAAACCCAATTTACAACCTAGACAGAACATTAAGATAAAAAAATCAACAAGGAGATCAGGAACCTCAATGTGAAGCTTGATCAAATTGACTTAATTTATATCTACAGAACACTCCAAAAAGCAGCCATGAAATATACATTGTACTAATCACCACATGGAACGCACTCTAAGATAGATCACATTCTTAACCATAAACCAAGCATAAACAAAATTTTAAGATTGAAATACTGCCATGCACCTTCTCAGACCACAGTGGAATAAAAATAATTATCAACACCAACAAAGTTCCCTCAGAGCCCACAAAGACACATCACTATACAGCATGATGCTGAATAACTCCTGGGTCAACAAAGAAATCAAAACAGAGATTAAAACATTCCTGAAAACAAGTGAAAATAAAGAAACATTTACCTAAATCTCTGGGATGCCATGAAATCAGTACTAAGAGGAAAATTTATATCTCTACAAAAACATATATAGAAAATGGAATGATCACAATTTAACAACCCAACAAATCACCTAAGGATGCTGAAAAAACAAGACCACCAAAACCTAACTTTAGCAGAAGGATCTAGATCTCCAAAACAAAAGCCCAAATTTGGGACATACAAGACAAAAATGTAATACAAAAAAACAATGAAACAAAAAGCTGGTTCTTGGAAAGGATATACAAGATTGAAGCACCTCTTGCTAGACTGACAAAAATAAGAAATTGAAAAAGAGAGAGAGAAAAGCCCAAATAAACACAATCAGAAATGCAAAAGATCAAGTCACAGCTGACCCCAAAGAAATACAAACAAAGATTACCAGAGATTACTATGTAAACTTGTATGGAAGCAAATTTGAAAGACTAAAGGAAATGGAGGACTTTTGTATGTCACACAGCCTATCCAGGTTGAAACAAGAAGAAATCTAGACCCTAAAAGGACCAATAACAACCCAGGAAATTGACTATGTCATAAAAACTACCTACAAAAAAATAAAAGCCTGGAACCAGATGGATTTCCAGCAGAACTCTACAAACACACAAGGAGGAGGTGATACCAATCATATTGAAAGTATTTCAGGCAATTGAGAAAGAAAACTCTTCAAATCATTTTATGAAGCTAATATCACATTGATCCAACAATGAAAGAGAACTACAGGCCAATATCCTTGATGAACATAGATGCTAAAATTCTCAACAAGATTCTAGCAAACTGAATCCAACAACACATCTCAAAAATCATCCACCATGACCAAGTAGGTTTCATTCTTGGAATGTAGGACTGGTTCAACATCCACGAGACCATAAACATAATTAAATACATCAACAGATGTAAAGACAAAACAACATGATTATATCATTAGACACAGAAAAAGTTTTTGATAAAATCTAGCATCCTTTCTTGATAAAAACCCTCAAACATCTAGGCATAGATGGAACATACCTCAAAATAATAAGAGCCATCTATGAGAAACTCATAGCCAACATACTGCTAAACACACAGAAATTGGAAACATTTTCCTTGAAAACTGGAACAAGATAAGGATGTCCAACTCACTCCTCCTGTTCAGCATAGAATTGGAAGTCCTAGCCAGAGCAACCAGACAAGATAAGGAAATCAGGGGTATCCAAATAGGAAAATAGGAAGTTAAGCTATCCTTCTTTGCAGATGACATAATCCTATACCTTGAAAACCCTAGAGAATCTGTTAAATATCTCCTTGCACTGATAAAGGACTTTGGTAAAGTCTCAGGGTATAAAATAAATGTGTAAAAGACAGTTGCATTCCTATACACCAACAATAAACAAACAGAAACCCAAATAAAAAGCTCAATCTCATTCACAATGACCACAAGAAAAAATAATACCTTGGCATCTTCCTAACCAGAGAAGTGAAAGGCCTTTACAATGAAAACTATAAAACTGCTCAAAGAAATCAAAGATGACATAAACAAATGGAAAAATATTCCATGCTCATGGATAGGAAGAATCAACATTGTTAAGATGGATATCTTAAGAATTGACATTGTTAAGATGTCCATTTTAAGATGTAGATATCCAAGACAATCTACAGATTTAATGCAATACTCATTAAAATACCAGCAGCAGTCTTCTCAGACCTGGAGATGACAATACAGAAATTCATATGAAAACATAAAAGACCACAAACAGCCAAATCAATCCTTAGTAAAAGAAACATAAAACATAAAGCTATAAGAACCTTAGAAAATGCAGGAGACACCCTTATGGAAACTGGAACTGGTAACCAATTCCTGATAAAAACCCCAACTGCCCATACCATAGGAGATAACTGACAAGCTCATCAAACTGACAATCTTCTGCAAAGCAAATGAAACCATCAAGACAGCAGGGAGACAGTAAAATATTTGCCAACTGTATATTTGACAAAGGCCTGACATCCAGTATTTACAAGGAACTCAAACAAGTCAAAAAGAAAAAAACAATCAGTCCCATTAAAAAGTAGGCAAAAGATATGAATAGACACTTCTCAAAAGAAGACATACACACAGTCAATAGATCTATAAAAAATACTCAGCCTCTCTAATTATCAAAGAAATTCAAATCGAAACCACACTAAGATACTACCTAACTCCAGTCAGGATGACCATCATCAATAACTCAAAAAACGACAGAGAATGTGGGGAAAAGGAAACACTTCTACCCTGCTGGTGGGAGTGTAAACTAATACAGTCTCTGTTGAAAAAAGTGTAGTGATTCCTAAAAGTTCTAAAAATTGACCTTCCATATGATTCTGTAATCCCCCTTTGTTAATATATCCAGAGGAATTCAAATCACTATGAAAAAGATACCTGCATATGGATGTTTACTGCAGCATTAGTCACAATAACAAAAACATGGAACCAACCGTGCTGCTCATATAAGAAGGACTGGATAAAAAAAATGTGATACATATATATGATGGAATATTATACAATCATAATGAAGTACAGAATTATGAACTTTACATCACCTTGCATGGACTTAGAGGCTATGATATTGAGTGATATATCACAGAAACAAAGAACTGTGTACCACATGTTCTCACTCATAAGTGGACCTTGAACAGTTATCATAAAACTATAAGAAAGGGATTGGCAGTAGTGGGAAACTGCCTGGGTAGGGGGGCACACCTCTTCAACATGACCTGCATAATGACCATTCATATACCTGATCTGGAATTGTACCCCACATATTTAAAATAAAACAAATAAAATTAAAATCTGGGTGCTCCTATATATTGGGTGACTATGTATATATTCAAGATAGATATTTCTAGCTGGTGAGTTGAACCTTTTATCATTACGTAGTGCCCTTCAGTGTCCTTTTTAACTGTTCTTGGTCTTAAGTCTGTTTTGTTCGATATAATATTGGTTACTCTGGTTCTTTTGCTTTGTTTTCTATTTTCCTGGAAGATCTTTTGGCAGCACTCTACTTGAGCCTGTGTGTGTCATTTGCAGTAAGATGGATCTCCTGAAGGCAGCAGAAAGATGAATCATGCTTTTTTATGCAATTTGCAACTCTGTGCCTTTTGAGTGACATGTTCAGTTTGTTTTCATTAAAGTTAATATTTATTATATGAGGATTTGTTCCTTTTATATTTCTATTAAAAGGCTGCTTTCCTTTTTAGGCTTTGTGATTGATTTGTATGGTTTGCAAACTCTATGCTTAACTGTTCTTTTCTGATGGGTGAAATTGTTTTTTGTTTGTTTGTTTCTGTGCTTAGAACTTTCTTAAAGATCTCCTGAAGGGACGGTCTGGTGGCATGTTCTCTTAGGGATTAGATTTTTCTCCCTCTTGGCTGAGGGAGAAAACCCTACAGAGGTTTGACTGAGTTGTGTAGAGAAGAAAAGTTCTCATTTTCACTCACTCCTTTCATCTCCAAATGTGCTCTCCCAATCTTGTGTCAGTGCCACTTCTGGGATGCCCAGAGCTAGAAATTGTCCATCCTCTGCAGCACCAGGTGACCTGCTGACAGGTAGATCCTCAAAACTCTAGGTTCACTTCTCCATGTAGGTTTCTTTTCTGAGAGTGGCAATCTTGGGATGTCTTTAGCCAGTCATCTTGGCCTTCTCTACATAATATTCTGACACTTATTCATATTTTTACGTTTATGAGTAGCTGATTTTTGTTAACAGATGAGTAGTTTTCTATGTATTTGCCATAATGTATCTATCAATTCTGCTATTAATAGATACTTGAGCTGCTTCCAATTTGGAACTACTATTTCTAAAATTGGTCTAAACTATTTTGTACAGAACACAATTCTCTTGGAATACCAAAAAACAAAACAAAACAAAACAATTTCTGCATCATAGGATAGGTAGTTAATTATGAGCCGAAGTGTTAATAATTTAAAAGCAGTTGCTGAAATATTTTATGGCTACCACTAGGCTAGAAAAGAGAGCGCAAGGTTTTGTAATAACTTTTATACAATTTTATTTTTAACTTCTTAAGTCCGGTTGTTTTATTAATTTGTGTATTTATTCACTAAACTCTTACTAGAGAAAGAAAAGCAGAATTGTTGGATCACTGTGTTAGAAGTTCAGGTTTCTTCAACAACAAGTGAGGTGATTGCACCCAAAAGAGACTCCTTTTCTTCCTCTAGCACACACATTCTCAACTTGGGTGATAATACCTATTTGATGCTTTTGATGTAGGTGTGAAAAATTCTTTTTAAGTATAAGACAGATAAACATACAGTATATAAACAAATACAGTATATTTGAAATAATAAAATTTCATCGTACCTGCTATTTGAAGCAAAATGTCTAAAGAGTTTTCTGGGAGGACATTCATGGGAAAAAATGGTTGAGAAACACTGATTTAATAACTCAAATGCAATTTCTCAGGTAACTCTTTTCACTGGTATTTATATTTAGACTCTCTAGTGCCTAGGTCCCTTCCTTTCCAATGTCATGCCCAAGACTATTCACAAACTTGCACTATAAGAAGATCTGTAATAACAGACAGGGCTCTTCCTGAGAACATCATAGCATAGTATCACCTCCAGTTCTATCTTGTCTTCACCCAGCTTATTTGTGGCTTGGTTATGTGAGAATTCAGTATACTATGAGACTACACTTGTAGACCAAAGCTTATAGGCTTCCCAAGTATAGGGGGCTTTAAACCCATGCCATGATATATAGTATTATTTGCCTGTACCCACCTTGTCTTAAATGTCCAAGCTCTTATTATATTTTATCCTATTCTCCACATAAAACAATGCATACTGATTTGCTTGTTATATTCTAAAAAAATCTTCTTCACATATAATCAGTTTAGAAGCACATAATCTTTTTTTTTTATATCAATATCATTTTCTATTACTAAAGACCAAGACAGAAATTGCAATAATTTTTATAACCTAGCCTTGGAAATCATACTTCCACCACATGTGTTGGTTATACAAATCAGTCTTGATTCAGAGTAGGGGGAGATTAGACAAGAATGTCAATACAAGGAGGCAATAATGATTGGAGTCTGGCTTGTGGGCTGACCTTCTCAACTATCATACTTAAAACTATCTCTAGGCAGAATTAGTGAAAAAGAAAGTAGAAAAGTTATTGTCAACTGTGACTGCCCACATTATTAGCTCCTTTATAGTTTTTTTCTGTTGTCTGAAGCTGATCTTCAAAATCTGCAACATCAAGCCCTAGAGTACCTTAGGAAGGGTTCAAATGTATTACCAGATAAACATGAAGGAGGCATAAGTAGAATATAGTGAAAATACTTTCTTTTAATTTTCCCCTGCTTTTTCTTTTTCAAATATTGTTTTTAATTTAATATTAAATTGATCTGTTCTAATTTAAATATTAGAAAGAAGGAAAAAATAGAATAATCATACCACATTTACTTTTCCCATTTTTTTCCTCATAATTATTTTTTGCTTTCTCCATTCTCCTCAAATCTCTAAGCATTTTCCTCTATGCTCACTGTCAGATGATGACCTTGTTACTTAGTTTGTTACCAATCAATAACTCACTTCTCTATGATTAAACTCACTTTCCTACATTTGTGCCATATTCTTATTCTTTTCCATTATTAGTGAAAAACTGCCTATACATTAGGCTACTGTTAACTCTTCCTCTTATACAATAGAATGCATTCCCTCTTACTCAAGAAAACTCCCTTAGCAACTGTTTTTTTTTTTTTATTATAATTTTTAAAATTTTAAAATTGTGAAGTGCAATTCAGGGTTAAGCATACAAATACTCATTGTGTAGGTATCCTTGCTGATGAGATGAACTCACTCTTTCCCAGGTAGTTTCCCACTACTGCCAATCCCAACTCCCCACACACTCATGCCCCCACAGATTTCCGCTACAGTCATTCCTTTTCTTATGATATTACGATAGTTGTTCAAGGTCCACTTATGAGTGAGAACATATGATACTCAGTTCTCTGTTTCTGTGAAAGATCATTCAATACTATAGACTCTAAGTCCAACCAGGTTGTTGCCAAGTTCATGATTTTTTTTTTTATGACTGTGTAATATTTCATTGTGTATACGTACCACATTTTTTTAAATCCAGTCCTCTTTTGATCTGAAGCATGGTTGGTTCCATGTTCTTGCTATTGTGAGCAATGGTGTGATAAACCTAGGTGTGCAGGTATCTTTTTATTGAGTGATTTGAGTTCTTCAGGGTATATTCCCAGTAGGGGGATTGTGGGGTCATATGGAAGGTCGATTTTTAGAACTTCTAAGAATCACCACAAGGGTATCAGTTCCTCCTTATATGTCTTGTAGAATTCTGCTGGAAAGCCATCTGGTTCGGGGCCTTTTTTTTTTTACAGGTAGTTTTATTATGATATAATCAATTTCCTGGATTGTTATTGGTCTATTTAGGATCTCAATTTCTTCTTGTTTCAGTCTAATAAGGTTGTGTGATGTCAGAAAGTCCTCCATTTCCTTTAAGTTTTCAAGGTTGTTTCCATACAAGAGTACATAGTAGTCTCTGATAATCTTTTGCATTTCTTCAGGGTCAGTTGTGACTTCATTGTTTTTGTTTCTGATCGAGTTTATTTGGACTTTTTCTTGGTTAGTCTAGCTAGGGGACCATCAATCTTGTTTATCCTTTCAAAGAATCAGCTTTTTGTTTCACTGTTGTTTTGTATTATCTTTTTGCCTTCTATGTCCTAGATTAGGGCTTTAATTTTGGTGATCTGGATTCTTCTGCTGAAGTTAGGGTTTTGGTAGTTGTGCTTTTCCCTCTTCATTTGGTGACTTGTTAGACTGTTAACTTGTGATCTTTCCATTTTCTTTATGTGTGTATGTAGAGATATGAATTCCCCTCTTACTACAGCTTTCATGGCATCCCAGAGATTTTGGTAAGACGCTTATTCATTTTCATTTATTTCCAGGTATCTTTTAATCTCTGTTTTGATTTCCATGTTGACCCAGGAGTTGCTTAGCATCCATGCTGTTTAGTGTCCTTGTCTGTGTGGGTTTTGGGGGAACTTTGCTGGTGTTGATACTTATTTTTATTTCACTGTGGTCAGAGAAGGTGCTTGGCAAAATTTCTATCTTATGAAATTTGTTTATGCTTGATTTATGGCCAAGCATGTGGTTGATTTTAGAGTACGTTCCATATGGTGGTGAGTAGAATGTTTATTCTGTTGTCATTGGGTGGAGTGTTCTGTAGGTATCAATTAAGTCCATTTTTTCAAGAGTCCCATTGAGGTTCTGGATCTCCTTGCTGATTTTTTGTCTTGATGATCTGTCTAGGGTTGGGAGTAGGGTATTGAAGTCCCCAGCTATTATAGCGTTAGAGTCAATATCTTTTTAAATTTTGCCTAGAGGCTGCTTTATGAAATTTGGTGCTCCTATGTTGAGTGCATATTTATTTCTTGTTGATGGATTGATCCTTTTATCACTATATAGTGACCTTTTGTATCTTTTTAAATTTTTGATAGCTTAAAGGGTATTTTGCTTGATATTAAGATTGTAACTCCTGATTTCTTTTGTATTCCATTTGCTTGAAATTTTGCTTTCCATCCTCTTACTTTGAGTTTGTGAGTGTCCTTTCTATTGAGATGAGTCTTCTTGAAGACAATATAGTATTGCCTCATGATAGTTTATCCATTTTGCCATTCTATGTCTTTTCAATGGTGAATTTAGTCCATTCACCTTCAGGCTAATTATTGAAATATGAGAGTTTATCCCTGTCATGAGGTTCTTATAGAGTTAGTGTTGTTTCTGTTTGTTGACTTTCTTTTGATTTTTGTGTTGATTCATGTGTGTTTTCAATCTTTTTTCTGCAATCTTGTGAAGAATGACATTGTTCTTTTTTCTCTTTCTTCTGTGTTTAATACTTTCTTAAATGTTTCTTGTAGAGCTGGTCTGGAGGCAGCATAAGTTCTTTAGGATTGAATGTCTGGGAAAGATTTTAATTCTCCCTCTCTGATGAAGCTTAGCTTAGCTAGGTAGGTTATTCTTTGTTGAAATTGTTTATCTTTGAAAATTTTGAAGATTGGCCTCCAAGCTCTCCAAGCCAGAAGTGTTTCTGGAGATATATCTGTTGCTATTCTAATTGGTATTCCCTGACCTTTTTCTCTTGTGGCCTTTAGGATATTTTTCTTTTGTTTAGGCAAATTACTATGTGTCTAGGCAAATACTTGTCTAGGCAATTTACTATGTGTCTAGGAGTCAGTCTTCTCATTTGTTGTCTTACAGGGGCTCTTTAAATCTCTTATGTATGAATGGTTACATCACTGATGAGGCGAAGGAAGTTTTCTTGAATAATTTCATGGAATGTTTATTCCAGGGTGGTCTCTGTCTCTCTCTCTGCCTCAGGAAGTCCAATTATTCTTAGGCTCGACCTCTTGAAGTAATAGCTCATCTCTTGAAGGTTTGTTTCTGTCTTTTTAAGCTTATTTTCTATGTTTTTGACAGCTTGGGTTAGTTCTATATTTTAGTCCTCAAGCTCTGAGATTCCTTCTTCTGCTTGGCTATCTGCTTTCCATGCTTATCAGTTTGTTATTTATTTCATTCACAGTAGTCTTTACTGCTGCTACTTCAATTATCAACTCCTTCCTATTTTTCTCTTGTCTCTCTTCAATTCTTTTTAATCTCTCTATTAATGTCTTGATATCTGTGTTTGTAGTTTGTGACTAGTAATTCTGAGGGCTCTTCATTGTTTGCATTCTGAAGTCAGTTTTCTCAGTGTCTGATCTCCCAGGGGTCTGTGTGAGCCCAATATTCTTCTTTTGGTTTTTCTTCATTTGTGTAGAATTTCCTCCCTCCCACCTTTTTTTTTTCTTCTTCTCTTCTTTAATTCTGTTGTTCAGGGATGGTAGAGTTGGTTTTACTTCTGTTTGCTCGGTCTCCTAGTCTTCCTTATGTATATCCTGTGGTTTTGTTCAATTCTGAAGCTGGACTGTGGATTGGAGGGTGTACTTTTTTGCAGTTTTAAGATTTAATTGAGGGGGCAGCTGTGATTCAAAATCTATCTGCAGATCCCAGTATCCACCACAGGTGTATGGGCACCCTGGCACCCACGTCCCACTGCCTTACAATCTGTCCATGCAGTGGGGATATAGGTTTGTTCTCTGGAAGCAAAACGAGACAAAAAAAAAAAGAAGAAAGAAAGAAAAGAAAATAATCAAAAAGGAAGGAGGGGCAAAAGGAAGGTGGAGAGAGAGAAGAGTAAGAGGAAAAACAGACAGACATACTAACTAACAAATGAAAAGAGACACAAAGACAGAAAGTAGTAAAAAAAATGTAAAACATACAGATAATCATACAAACACACAGTCCAAAAAAACCTGTCTATTGATATACTCTTCCCGTACACAAACAGGAAGTCTAAAGAAAAAAAATCAGTAAAATAACAGAAACAAAGCAAGTACAAAAACGTTATCAAAAACAGAAAGAAAGAGTAAGAAAACTAAAACAAAAAACAAGCAAAAATGAGCAAAAAAATAAAACAGGCAAAAAATAAAAATAAAAACAAGGAACCAAACTCACTCTGATGTTCCTGTAAGTCCAACGTCCTTTCAGCTCTGATCTCTAGACCCTTCCCTCTGCTCTCAGCACAGGCAGATATGGTTGTTCACAGCTTGGGTCAGATGACCCAGGCCTACTTTGGAAGGAGGGTGCATCAGATCTGGACTCACCCGACTTGCTGCCTGTCAAATCAGTCACTCAGATCTGACCTGTCTGTGTCCAATCCAGCATGGGGGAGAGTCTTCTGTCTCTCCTAGTTTAATGAGATTACCTTACGTCCTAAGTTGGAGGGTAGGTGGAGCTTGGTGGAGCTGGGTGGGACAATGCAGGTCTCTGCCTGGGACAGAGAAAACGACTGTGGTTGGCATCTCCTCCCCAGGCATGGGGCTTCTCTCCAGCTCTCCCTAATCCTCTCTCTCCACTTATCAGATCCAGGGCTCCAGTTGATCCTCTATAACAGGTGATGGTGTGGGCCAGGTGTCATGCAATGAGAATCAGTTGGATTCGGCAGGCTCTTCTCAGGAGAGACCCCTGAGCAACAGACAATCTTGCGCGCACCCACACTCCAATCTCAGGGTGGTGGGGGCTTGCAGTCACCCTCCGGGGTGCCCGGGTGCATGAACCTGAGTCTCCCCTTAGACGGACTTTCACTCACCTACCAGTATGTGCCTTTTCATGCAGAGAGTCTTTATGGACACTAGCTTTTGTGGAGACTCTCACAGTCCAACCTGTCTAGTCACCATCTTAAGCTCCCAACTGTTTTCTTTATTGCATCCATTTTCAAGTTTTTCTTTTTTACTGGCTCATGCCAACCAACCTATAAACATGTGTTAATTTTACCATGGCCTAGTACGAACTGGGCTGCACGTGTTAATTTTACCTTGGCCTAGTAGGAACTGGTACGTGGTAGGCCAGCAAGCAAGGCTTCATCTGTATTTACAGTTACTCCCCATCACTTGTACTACCGCCTGAACTCCACCTCCTGTCAGTCAACAACCTCAGATTTTCATAGGAGCAGAAACCCTACTTTGAACTGTGCATGTGAGGAATCTACATTGCATGTTTCTTATGAACATCTAACGTGTGATCATCTGAGATGGAGCTGAGGTGGTGATGCTAAGTGCTGGGCAGTGGCTGCATATACATATCAACATTAGCAGTAAAGTTTGACTACACAGAGACCATAATAAATACATTTCTTGCAGATTCATACGAAACCCTATCAGTGAGTGGCAAGTGAATTGATGTACTTCAATTGTACAGCTGTATCTGGTAGCAGCCTTTGAGTCAGAATCCAACATTTATTTTAGTCCACGTGTAGACTACCTATTATTTTATGTACCACTTCTGTCTATACCTCTTTCTCACACTGCACGGTTGTCTCAGTCAGTTTTGGTAAGCCCACAGGGCAACTCCACAATGAGTAAAACCACAAACATTGCTGGAGAACTTCTTTGAAAAGGAGAAAAGACCCAATGATGAAGCAGCAGAAGTCTCTAAGACTGCCAATAAAAAGATAGATGCATTTTAAAAGTGTCTTACTTAAATTACAGGTTCACTGCAACAGGTGATTCACATTCTCCAAGCACACTTTATATAATAAGTGGCGACTGGCTATCCAAAGAACCCATGAAACCTTCAAAACTACTTTGCCACGTGAAGACCAGGCACTCTGCATTAAAAGACAAGCCTCTGAAGTTAAAAAAAAAAAGTGAGCATAAAGAACAGAAGCAATTATTGAAGGCCATCACTTCATCAAATGTGTCTGCACTGACAGTATTATGCTTAGTGACTAACTACATTGCTAAAGCTAAGATGTCCTTTACTATTGGTGAAGAGTTGATTCTGCCTGCTACTGACAACATCTGTCATGAGCTTTTAGGAGATTCTGCAGTTCAAAAGATGATACATGTTCCTCTTTTCGTTAGTACCATAACTAGATGAATTTATGAAATAGCGGAGGATATTGCAGCATAATTGTTAGAGAGGATTAATAAGGAGGATGCAATTCAAGTAAATGAGTCTACAGATGTTGACAGCAATGCTTGTTTTTGTGTGAAATACTTTTCAGGAACATGTGCATGAGGATACATAATGTGCACTTCTGTTGTCAACCAATACCACAACTGCAGAACTATTCAAGTCTTTGAATGATTACAAGGGGAAAATGGAATTGGTCATTTTTGTTGGTATATGCATAGATGGAGTGAGTGCCATGATTGAATGGTTTTCTGGTTTCACTACTCAAGTCAAAGGGTTCATTTCTGAATGTGAGTCCACACACTCTGTCATCCATAGAGAAATACTGGCTAGCCAAAAATTGTTACCTGAACTTAACACAGTTTTGCAGGATGTGATTAAAATTATCAACCACATTAAAATACATGCCCTTAACTCGTGTCTATTTGTGTAGCTCTGTGAGGAGATGGACACAGAGCACACATCTCCTCTTATGCACAGAAGTGAGATGACTTTTTAAAGTTAGATCACTGACCAGCGTTTCTGAGTTATGTGAACCCACTCCAGAGGATTTTTTTTTTTTTAAAGAAAAACATTCCCTACTGTCAGCCCATTTCAGTGACACAGAATGGGTTGCAAAACTTGCTTACTTTGGTGACATATTCAACCTACTCAACAAACTCAATCTGTCACTTTAGGGGAGAATGACAACTGTGTTCAAGTTGGCAGATACAGTGGCTACATTCAAAGCCAAACTGGAATTATGGGGGACCATGAGCAAACATTAGAATTTTTGATATGTTTCAAACATTAGCAGTGATTTTGAAAGAGACTGAGGTAGGTTCTTCTTTATCCCTGCTAGTGCATGATCACCTATCTCAGCTTTCAAAAGAATATGAGCATTACTTCCCAACCACATAAGACTCCTGAACTGGGAAGGAATGAATTTGCGACTCATTTGTGAATAAGCCAGGTGAATCAACTTTGTCTGTGCTGTAAGGGATCAACATCTTGAGATTGCAAATGACGATGGCCTCAAAAGTATGTTTGAGAAAACTTCCAATCTCCATACCTTCTGCATTAAAGTCAAGGCAGAATGTCCTGAGATTGCCACAGAAGCCCCCAAAAGTTTGTGTCCATGTCCAACATCCTATCTTTGTGAAGAAGGTTTTTCTGCAGTGACAATCAAAACGAGATTATGGAGTGACCGAACATATGCAACACACTTTGGTTATCAGTTTCCCATCAACGTCAGATGGGACAGTCTAGTTGCAAGAAATCAAGTGCAGAGCTCCACCTGATTCTGCATTGTGGTGGGTCTTATAATTATTTTATTTTATATTACATTGTAGTAATAATCAAAGTAAAGTGTTCAATAAATGTAATGTGCTTGAATAATCCCCAAATCATGCCTTCTCACCCCCAAAGGGTCCATGGAAAAATTGTCCTCCATGAAACTGGTCCCTGATGCCAGAAAGGTTGGGGACTGCTGTTTGAATGTGTATGTGATTCTTCACATCACTTACATGCAGTCTTACTTATAAATTCAATGTCGTGTTGATTTGTTTATATAATTTTGTTTTTATTGTTTGCCTTTCTCTGTTAGAAGAAAAGACAGGAAGAAACAGTGAGGATTTCATTAGTTCTAAAGAAAATAACTATTTAAACAGCCATTAGTCTGTAAATGTTTTTCTATCTGCCTCCAATATTGGATGTATATTAGGACTGAAGAAGTCAATGGAGAAATGAATTAACAGCATATAATGATAAAATAGAATATAGCATTTGGAAGGAATTACTGGGCATCTCCATACCAGAAATGAAAACCAAACAAACTAGTAAAGTTTTGCATGCCCCTGGTTTTGGTTATAGGTAAAATGTATGGAAATTCAGGTTTGAGGTTTCCTAGAAATTCTGATTGTCAATATGTAGTATATAACTTTATGCTTGGTATACAGTATATTTCTTTCTTTCTTTTTTTCTTTTTTCTTTTTTTTTTTTTTTTGAGTTGGAGTCTCTCTCTGTCACCCAGACTGGAGTGCAGTGACCGCTCCCGGCCACCGCAGCCTCAACCTGCTGGGCTCCGCTGATCCTTCCACCTCAGCCTTCTAAGCAGCTAGAACTACAGGTGTGCACTACCACGCCTGGCTAATTTTTGATTTATTGTAGAGATGAGGTCTCGCCGAGTTGCCCAGGTGGGTCTCGAACCCATGGGCTCAGGCAATCCACTCACCTTGGCCTCCCAAAGTGCTGGGATTACAGGCTGAGCCACCGAATCCAGCAGTATATTTATTTCTTAATGTTAACTCTTTTAATTTAACTTAGACAATTTCAGTCATACAAAATTGAAAGTAATTGGAAAGAAAGATAAAAATACTCCATGACTTTTTTCTATAGCAGAGTGAGTGTAAAAATAAAAAAAGAAAATGATCAGTACCAAACATAAGGATTTTACAGCAGGGGAGGCTGATAAGACCTACTTTAGAGTGATAAGTAAGTGTAAACTAGTTATTTACAGCCCTCAGTAAGGCTTCACTGTTATTTAAAAGAACAGTAAGTACTCAAAGAATATTATTAGATGAGAAAGCATAATAATAGTCCTTGTGAAAAATATCTTAAAATGTTATATGTAGAATGTCCATTGCCTTTAGCAATCCTCTGATATTCACATTAAGTATTTATATCATAATCCACTGTCTTATTCTTTACCTTTATTTCTGATTCATAAGTATGATCATTTTATTTGGAACAGGATTAGGATCATTATTATTAGGAAAACGTTTTTTCCTATTCAGAGTCAATGGATTCACCACAGACGTTTGCCTGCATTATGATTGCTTGATTAGGAACACCTGGAAAACTATAAAAGGAAAGACCCTAGACAAGAAAGTATCTTTTAGTTTTGCAGTTCAGGCATATATGAGTGTGGTAAAGAATGACTAGAGACTCTCAAGCTGTAGAAATCAAAATTTTATTTCAAAATGTGGATCTATGATACTCATTGGTACTTGTGTTTCCAGAGCAGAAACCAGAATCTGTATTTAAACAGACCAGAAGCTGGCTTAATAGAAGATAATTGTTTTACTTAACAATTTAGATAAATGATTTTGGTGATAACTACTTATCCAAATTTTCTTACCCAAAGGATGAAGAAAAGAATGGGAAATTAGATACTCCTATAGAAATATTCATTGATAATTTTCTTTGTAAATTGATATAAAGACTGAATAAATTGATATATTTTTATAAAGGGAGGACATGTGTACATCTGTAAGTTTCAGTGATTATTTAAAGCCTAGAATGAAAAAATAGCAAAAATAAATTTTTTTCTAAGAGTAATGTGATAAAAATAAGCTACTTATCACATTTTAACTTAATTAATAAGTATTGAGATAATGTATTAAGTTCCCATTAGTGGAAGACATTTTCCTAGATATATTAAGGTATAGTATTAATGAAAAAAAAAGATACTAGCTTTGTATCAATGAGCTCAGTCTGCACTTGGTGTGATTGGTGCTTTGATATGCACTTTTGGTAGTTAAAGATACAATCACTATGGAAGTTTATTTCACTTTATTTATTTACTCTTTGAGTTGGAGTCTCACTCTGTCACCTAGGCTGGAGTGCAGTGGCACACTCACAGCCACTGCAGCCTCGACCTGCTGGATTTAGGCAATCCTTCAACCTCAGCCTTTTGAGTAGCTGGAACTACAGGCACGTGTCACCATGCCTGGCTAGGAAGTGTATTTTAATATACATGTCATATGTATGCTAGTAATAGAAGTTTATTAGATCATCTATTGGGAATCAGTTAATAGTGACAGTCATATTACAAGTAAATTTAGTGAATCTATGCTGAATGTATCAGTGCTACCAAAAGCAGAAAGAATCCATTAAGCCATAGAACACAGCAAAATTCTGGATTTACTATTTTTAATTTCCTTTTCAATATTGCTTCAAATAATATGTAGAACAAGATAAGTTATGTGGTAATTGTTTTGTTAACATTATCTAAAATAAAATAAATCTTGGATGATATTGTTATTTCACATACTTTGAACAGATGTAATTGGCTAACAACTAGTTTGAATGATTAAATCAGCTTGTACTTATTAGTAAGGATGCAGATAGTGAGTAAAAACAGTTTTATAAAAATGTTAAGCTTATTTTATTATGTACTAAATATTTTAAATAATGAGGTTTTAGGAGATAGTTAATTCAGATTTTATTTGTTTTAGAGCACTAAACAAGGAAAGTAGCTGTAGGAATAGCAATTTCTAACATTAAAATAGCTTAAGAATTCTAAGATAAAACAAATATATATACATGGTGCTATTACTAGAATTGCTAAATAGTTTTCTGGGAGCCAATATAAAATGTGGTGCTTTATGTTAGATTAATATTCAGAATTAATATGCTGGGCACAGTGGCTCACGTCTATAATTCCAGCACTTTGGGAGGCTGAGGTGGGAGAATTGCTTGAGGCCAGGAGTTTGACACCAGCATGGACAACAAAGCAAGACCTCACCTCTACAAAAAATAGAAAAAAATAGACAGACATGGAAATGCATGCCTGTAATTCCAACTATTCAGGAGGCTGAGGTGGAAGGATCACATGAGCTCAGAAAGTTGAGGTTGCTATGAACTGTGGTCATGTCACTGCACTCCAGCCCAGACAACACAGCGAAACTCTGCCTCAAAACAAACGGGCAAGCAAACAAACAAAATTTAGCATTAATAAAAAATTATAATAAGTAAAAATATGCAAGCAATCAATAAGTAATAAGTAATCAATCCCTTTGACATTGTCATAAAGTTATTATATGAATAAAATTAAAATACTTAAAAGAGTTATAAAAACTTTTGAAAAGTTTAGATAAATGAGACTATCAGGTAATTATGGTACAACCATAATCTAAGTTGTTTGACTTGTCTTGTTAAACTATCCAATTTTAATCATACTGGTTTGTTTCAAATTTAATTGTGGACACAAGTTTGTGACTTATGGATCAAAGGAACCACTGTTCTTAATAAGAAGTTAATGATAATAAGAGCAAAATTTGGGGTTCAAATAGTAACAATTTTATTGACACTAGGAAAGGTTTAGTTGAAAACTGTAGGTAAGACAGTCCTAGATTTTCAATATGGATTTGATTTTCTGTATATCTGTAATAATTGTAGCAGTCAGGATGTGAAATTGATACTATAGAAGCTAAAATGTATTAAACAGCATTGGCCCTAGATTATTCTTCATAGGAGATAAAACTAACACATTAAAAGTTAATTGTACTGATTAATATGAGAACAATAGGACTATTGACAATAAATTGTATATAAAGTAACAGATGACAATTAAGAATGTCAGTACTTGGTTCAGTTTCAAAACTGGAGTAATTAAACATGAGGCAAAATTTTATTTCACACAAAAAATATATAATCAAGGAGTGTTTCACCAGTAATTACACACAAAATCATAAAATATATTTTTAAAAATAACATGGAATTATAGAGGCCATTAAACTTAGTGTACTTACTTATTTTAGAGTCAAAGTCTCACTCTGCCGCCCAGGTTAGAGTGCAGCAGCATGCTCACCACCACCACAGCCTTGATCTACTGGGCTCAGGTCATCCTTCTGCCTCAGCATTCCAAGTAGCTGGAACCACAGGCATGCAACACCACACCCAGCTAATTTCCTTGATTTATTGTAGAGACAAGGTCTCACCAAATTGCCTAGGCTGGTCTCGAACCTCTGGACTCAGGCAATCCTCTCGCCTCAACCTCCCAAAGCGCTGGGATTACAGGCTTGAGCCAACGTTCCCAGCAGTGTATAATGTTTGATAATAATTCTGAAGTTTGTCATAATGTAAGCATCTAGGGTGATGTTGATAAATACTGCTGTAATTGTTTATTTATTTATTTATTTTAGATTGCAAAGGTGTTCAAGTGATAGATACTAGAACTAGCAGCTAGAAGAGTAAAAATGTTAAGAAATGATACTAATGAGCAGCAGTTCAGTGGTTTAATACATGCTAGTGATCAGTCTGCCAAATTCTGGTATATGGGTTATACATGAGTGAAAGATCAAAAACATCCAGCAATAAAAATATTTCTAGCACATTGAAGATAATTATTTCATATCAAAGTTCTTTTTATATGATTGATCTGTGAGTATCTGTGAAAGAACCTCTAAAAGAGTCTCTTCATTATTGGCATACTGCTAGTATATTCCTGGGGGAGTCCAACTCCTGCAAGGTTCAGAGGTTCCTGGAGGTGAGACGGAGTAGGTGACTAGGGAGAAGAAAGAAAGGGACTGAGGAGAA
>NW_007247829.1:187650-351672 GCF_000164805.1 Carlito syrichta
AGACCTCACCTCTACAAAAAATAGAAAAAAATAGACAGACATGGAAATGCATGCCTGTAATTCCAACTATTCAGGAGGCTGAGGTGGAAGGATCACATGAGCTCAGAAAGTTGAGGTTGCTATGAACTGTGGTCATGTCACTGCACTCCAGCCCAGACAACACAGCGAAACTCTGCCTCAAAACAAACGGGCAAGCAAACAAACAAAATTTAGCATTAATAAAAAATTATAATAAGTAAAAATATGCAAGCAATCAATAAGTAATAAGTAATCAATCCCTTTGACATTGTCATAAAGTTATTATATGAATAAAATTAAAATACTTAAAAGAGTTATAAAAACTTTTGAAAAGTTTAGATAAATGAGACTATCAGGTAATTATGGTACAACCATAATCTAAGTTGTTTGACTTGTCTTGTTAAACTATCCAATTTTAATCATACTGGTTTGTTTCAAATTTAATTGTGGACACAAGTTTGTGACTTATGGATCAAAGGAACCACTGTTCTTAATAAGAAGTTAATGATAATAAGAGCAAAATTTGGGGTTCAAATAGTAACAATTTTATTGACACTAGGAAAGGTTTAGTTGAAAACTGTAGGTAAGACAGTCCTAGATTTTCAATATGGATTTGATTTTCTGTATATCTGTAATAATTGTAGCAGTCAGGATGTGAAATTGATACTATAGAAGCTAAAATGTATTAAACAGCATTGGCCCTAGATTATTCTTCATAGGAGATAAAACTAACACATTAAAAGTTAATTGTACTGATTAATATGAGAACAATAGGATTATTGACAATAAATTGTATATAAAGTAACAGATGACAATTAAGAATGTCAGTACTTCGATAACCTAAAAAACCCATTGCAAGCACTAACCTTAATCTATGACTAAGCTATCCTATAAACCTTTTCCATTCTATGCTAATTTATACTAATACCAAGCTAAACAATCTTATTGAAACTTAAACGATCACTCTCACAACCTGAGGTGGTCTAACCCAGAATGTTTGGAATGTGGCCCAGTCCAAAGTTCGAGGTGGTCCCAACCTGAAGTAAGCTGATAGCATTCTTTTAACAAAATGGCTACCTAAAAACTTATCTCTATAACCTATTTCCCAAAACTTATAATGCTATAATCTTAAGATCACATACAAAAAGTTTGTGGCCAACACTAAGGCTCCTCGATGTGACCCAAGTTTGAACTGTAAGTAGTATGAAAACCAAAACGGCAGTCTGTGGAAAAATGGGAACAATGAGTTTCTGAAGTTAGTTTGTGTTTGTCCCGGTCTCAGAGTTACATGCTTGAGCTTGCAGGAGTTTTTTCTGGCTGTAGTACTAGGTAGAAAGGGAGAGGAAATGGGGTCAAAAGATCCCAAACGCATCCTAGTGGTCTCGGGGTCAATGGCCCTTCCTGATCCCTTATGCTCAGTGGGCCTCTGTGGCCAGCTCCCAACAGTTTAATATTCTAAGTATTAATAGGATTGGTTAATTTAATGTAGTCTTTAATGGTGCAGATATGGCTCCTCTTATTGGCCAGTGGCTTAGCTTTAGTCTACGGTAAGTATGTGAGTCATTGTATTATCTGTAAATGTTGGCTTCCTGTAGACGTGAAGACATGTAATTGAATTACAGCAACTGTGAACTTTAAAACTGTAAGTACTAAAAGAATAAGCACGACTGAAGCTACTGATCGTCTAATTGGAAACAAGGATTAAGGCAGCTTCTCCAATGAGGTGAAATAACACGTGACAAACTGTAATGGTTGCTGCAAACCACATTGCTAAGACTATTTGTTAAATGAATAACCTAGGAGTGATAAATGATTACAGAGGTACAGATACATATAATGGATATTTCTGGGGATATAAAATACACTGATGTGGTTTTATTTTTATGGCGAAAACCAACAAAAACTGATTTTGCTCATAGAGAGATGGTCGATTTATTTTGAATTTAGTGGCTGTGGTCAATATGGGAGGTAGTGGTACTAACAGGATTGAAGTTCCAGTCAGTGGAATAGTGAAACTAAATTGATGTTAGGGATGAAATCTATCCTCAGGCTTTCTGAGTTAACATCTGTTATTTCAAAAGTAGCCTAACTATTATTGGTATCTAATTATAAATTTTAATAAGATAGTTTGGTAAAGGGAATACAATTTTTGGAAAAATAATAATTAAGGTTACAACAGGTAATCTTACTATTGCTGGGAGATAAATGTAGATAAAATTATCATTATTTTGTTGCTAAATATTGGTATTTCAAGTGCTTTCGAGTGAGAGTGATAGTTCAAAAATAAAAATCATAAATTTTTCATTGAAAAATATTAGTGCTAGGATTATTCCTAAGATGTCAGTGGTTTATGGTGCTGAATCTAATTATGACATGTCTTTGGTGAAGAATGAGTTCACTCTTCAAGTTCTCAATCTTTAACTTAAAAGATAATAACAATTTAGCTACCCAATGAATTTATAGTTTTGCTATGGGGCAGTTTTCTAAACGTTCTAAAGTACTATCTTAACCATAATGTTTCTAAAACTATAATTTCAACTACATAATTTAGAAACATTGTTTATATTAAAGTCATGTCTAGTAAATGTTAGTACTTCTCAATATACTTGCCCTGAAATAGCAACAGTTTTTAAATGGAAAGAAGGAGCAGCTAATGGATGGAGCACATTCTCTCTTGAGGTTAAGGTTCAGATTGGCAGTTCTGTGAGGGTTAGTACATGACCCTCAATTTCTAGTAGATATAATTCTCTGAATCAATTGACATTCCATTGTTTCTGTAGTTAGAAATGGGTTATTGTTTTATAATTAAATAATTAATAATGCTAGAAGAACAATACAATTAAAATAATTAAAGGTAAGATGGCTTATACTGTTCTTAAGTCTTAAGCCTCTGCTATGCTTTTGTAAGTTAAATTAGTGTTTAATATTAGGTGTATAATATACACCACCAGAGAGCTAGTTGTAAATACTATTATAAGACATGGAAATAGAAACACTCTTCCATAATGAAAAATAAAGACTTGAAAATTTAGATAGACTGAATATGCTAAAAGACACAGTTTTAACGTATACATTAACTTAGATAAAGTTAAACTTATTTACTGGTCTTATTTACTAAAGAAGGACTCAGAAATTATGAGATCGATTTGAAACCAATTATAGTGTGTCTGATTTCTTCCTTTCTTGATATGGTTTTATTTAGGTGGGTTAATTGAAAGTATAATATGTTAAAATACAAAGTACAGTAAGTTGTTCAATGTTTATCATAGTAAGCGTTAATACTGTTACTGTTTTGAGGTAAACTTTGTCAGATTATAAATGCTTTCATTTTCACTGATTATAGTGAATTAATGATTTCATAGATAATAGAGTTTAAATCTTCTGTCAGCAACTGTATAGGATGAGTCTCATTGCTACATACCAAAAAGACCAAGAAAACACTGGTGAAAGAAAGTTAAATTAATATCTGCAAATAATATTTGGGCTTTGTCTAATATATAATTTAAAAATAACAAATATCAATCAACAAAGCCCCCTATGAGATTAAATACTGTAAATACTGCTTCTATAGATAAATGTGATAGAAATGATCAATGACATAATATGCATCTTGTAGAATAATATACAATGATGAAGGTGATAAAACAACTCCTGCTATCCCAGTCACAATAAGTAGGAAAATAAAGACTATAGCTCAGAGTAAACAAGTGATCCCTTAATAGTTCATTCTTGAAATATAGCTAGTCAAATATTTTTACCTCTGTTAAGGCAGCACAAATTCAGTAATTCCTCTACATACAAACAAGTTCTATTCTGAAAGCCCATTCATAAGTCTAGTATGTTCGTTAAGTCCAACAAAGTTAGTTAGCATAGGTACCAAACTAACATAATCGACTACCTAGTAATGTGCTGTAATAGGTTTCTAATACTTTTAACACAAATAATACATAAAAAGCAAACAGAAGAGAAAGAAATACATTTTTAATTTTATGGTAAGTACCTTGAAAAGTACAGTTGTTCAGGACAACAGCTGGCAAATGGGTTGGCATCAAGTGAACAGGCAAGAAGAGTTACTGACTGAAGGAGAGAGGGAGGAAGGAGATGGTGGAGCTGAAGTATCATCAGCAATAGGAGGCAGATGGAAAAATGGATGTGATTGGACATGTGCAACTTGAAGTTTCATATGTAAGAGACGTATTGTATGGTAAGAATTATAACACACAGAAAGTTCACAACTTGAAGGTTCATATTAGGGGACTTATTGTTTAGTAATTATAACAGAAATGAGATATGCTTGCATATCTACTTCAATACTGAGGGAATTTTTTTAGTCTATTTGAGCTTCTATAACAACATATGGTAGATTGGGAGGCTTATAAATAACATAAATTAATTTGTCACAGTGTTGGTGTCTAAGAAGTCCAAGATAAATGTGCTACCATAGTCAGTGTCTGGTGAAGTCCCATCTCCTCATAGATGCTGCCTTTTTGCTGTGTCCTCACAAAGATGAAGAGTAACAAAGCTCCCTTCACACTCTTTTATAAAAGCATTAATATCATCACAAGGGTAGAATACTTACAATCCAGTTAACTCTCAAAGGGCCCATCTCCTAATTTCATCACCTTGAGAGTGAGTATTACAGCATATGAAGTTTTGTAAAACATATATATGCAGCCTATAATGGGGTTAATTTATGATATGGCATTCAATAAATCCTAAAATTACAATTGACAGTGCAAATCAGACTTTTTTTTTGAGCAAGTAGGATTTATTGAGAGAACAGAAAAGCTCCCATAGTGGAAGAGGACCCAAAGGGGTTGCCCTCGACTATTTTTGATGCAACTAAAAAATATTTTTCCATGAAATAAATTAAAATATGTTAAATTATTTCAAATTATTTTAGGATGGCTAATCAATCAGAATAAACATTGATACATATTAAATTTGATCTTTGTCTCCCACTAGATTTAAAAAGGCACCACATAGATTCTCTCATCAATAGTAATTTCTATGACAATTATAAAAAAATTGTGATAATAATGGAAATGCAACAATTAATACAAATTGAATAAGTTATGTCTAGTATTAGGATGTAGTTTATGCTAATTAATTGCAGTTATAAAATCAGTGACACCTAAAATTGATGAAACTCTGAAAGATGAGGAAGAGAATAATAAAATCTACTATGCCTGTGGGTGCTAGATTGCCAATGGATGGAAAGCACATTGTTCGCTCAGGTCCTGCTTTTTTCCTGCTGTTGAGGCTGCAAGTAGTAAAAGGACTCTTAGGAGTCATAATTAAAAGCTTATTACTTATTAGAATGCTTTATCTAGTGTACTTATCAATTAATAGATTTAATGAGTTTTGAAATCCTTCAATCATGATGGTAGTACAATAAAAAATTATTACTAAGATATGGGCAATAAAAATCAGTTATAAATCTGAGCATCTCCTAATAAAAACCCTCATTGATTAAGATAATCCTGAATTAGCAAATTAAATGCTGTCTCTACTATTCTAGATTTAGAATTGAGTATACAGAGTAGTGATCACTTCACGATCTGTTGAAAATAATCAAGAATAGATAAATCTATGTAAAATAGCTGAGAAAAACTTTGTAAGCAAAAATAAAGGCAAACGATGATTTCCTATTTTATCGAGGTGGAATTTTAACTTATATACTGGATTGCAAATTCAAGGAAGCAGCTAAAACCTGGTCTGAGCTTCTTTTGTTTCACCCTGAGAGTTAACAATAGGTCAATGCTGATAATTTAGTGGAGTTAGCTGTTAATGTAAATGATTCATGTGCGTAAATATATATGTGTATATAAACATAATTATTATCGTATATCACAGAATCATTGCCCACGTGACCTCATGTGGAATTTGTGTTACTGTTCATAGGACTCTCATTAGGGCACACTATGAATTTGACTGATGATGTTGCTAAGTAAGCTTCACATAGATGAGACAAACTGTAGTTCTAAGTTTAAATCTCCGTATGGTTCGAATTTGTCCTGCAAAGTTCATGTGTGGGAAATTTAATCCTCAATGCAACAGTGTTGAGAAGTGGAAACTTTAAGAGGTGATGAAGTTTCTGCTCTCATGAATAGATTAATGCTGTTATCATGAGAGTGGGTTAGTTATCTTGAGAGTGAGCTTGTTATGAAAGCAAGTGGTCCCTTGCTCTCTCTCATTTTCTTGCCCTTCTCCCTTCTGCAGTGGGATGATGCTGTCAGAAGGGCTTCACCAAATTTAGGCCTCTTAACCTTTGGACTTTCCAATCTCCAGAGGTCTAAGAAATAAATTTCTTTTGTGAATAAATTATTCAGTCTGTGGTATTCTGGCATAGTGACACAAAATGTACTTAGAAAAATCTGGTAATGGGTATGTTGTAAGGCTGAACATTCAGATTGTTAAAGCAAGGTCAAGACCATAAAAGTGCAATAATCTATATTTGTATTGATCACGTTAGAGATCGAGAGGTTTTTTTGGTTCTTTGATATATCATTTTGTGTCATCTGCAATTGGTTGAAATAATCCACACTGAAACTCAATGACCCAATTAAAAAAATTAATACGACTTAAGAAGGTCTAGGCTAATACAATAGGAAAAATTAGTAATTATGAGTTAATTCAAAATATGCTTGTTAAATAAATAATAATGACTCCCTAAAAGTTTTAAATTCACGTTATTACTAGGTTCTATTACCTTAATAAGCTCAATTCTCAGCCAGAGATTTAAAAAAATTAATTTTTAAAAATGTTTGACACATAATACATGTACATGTTTATGGAGTAAAGTGCAATGTTTGAATGTATGTATACATTGTATAATAATCAATTTGGGGTAATTACCATATCTATCACCTTAAACATTTATCTTTTCTTTGTGATGACATTCAAAATTTTCTCTTGTAGTTTATATGCTATTATTTTCTATAGTCAGGCTACTCTGCAAAAGAGCACCAGAACTTGTTCTTTCTGTATTATTGTAACCTTGTACACATTGAACAAATCTTCTTTGTAGTTTCCTACCCCCTTCCCTCCCCAGCCACTGAGAACCATTATTCTGTTTCATACTCTATGAAATCAACTTTTTAAGGTTCCACTTATGGGTGAGATTACATGGTGTTTGTCTTTCTGTGCCTGACTAATTTTGCTTAATGTAATGTCCTCTGGGCTTATCCATGTTGCCACAAATGATAGGATTTCATTCTGTTTTGTACTTGAATAGAATCACACACTCACATCTCATTTTCTTTATTCGTTCATCTGTAGATTAGCATTTTCATTGACTTTGTAGTTTGGTTATTATGAAAAGTACTGCAATAAGCATAGGAGTGCAGCACCTTCAACATGCTAGTTTCATTTCCTTTGGATAAGTATCAAGTAAGGACAGGATGGTAGTTCTATTTTTGCTTTTTAAAAAAAGCATGCATAATTTTTTTTAAATAATGGCTTCACTAATTTATATTCCAATGATAGTATATGAGTTCACTTTCTTCACATCCTTACCAGCGTTTGTCATTTTTAGTTTTTTAATAAGAGCTATTCAAATTGGGATGAAAAGATAGCTCATTGTAGTTTTAATTTGCATTTCTTGATAGTTGGTCATGTCAGGTATTTTTAAAATATATCTGTTGACCGTTTTTGTGTTTTCGTTTGAGAAATGTCTGTTCAGGTTTTGTCAATTTTTGAAATTAAATTATTTGCATTTTTGCTGTTGATTTCTTTGTATTACTTATATATTCTGGACATTAATCCCTTGCCAGATGCACAGTTTGCAAATATTTTCTGTCATGCTGTAGATTACCTCTTCACTTTACTGAGTATTTTCTTAGCTGTATTTTTTTTAGCTTTTTAGTTTGTTGTAATTCTGATTGTCTATTTTTGCTTTTGTTGCCTGTGCTTTTAAGTTCTTATTCAAATAAATTCTTGCCCAGTCCAATTATATGAAGTATTTTTCCTATGTTTTCTCCTAGTTTCATAGTTTTGGGCCTTATATCTAAGTCTTTGATCTAGTTACAGCTGAATTTTGTATTTGGCGAGAGATGAGTCTAGTTTCATTGTTAGGTACGTGGCTATCCAGTTTTCCCAGAACTATTTATTGAAGAGACTGTCTTTTTACCAATGTGTGTTCTTGGCTCCTTTGTTGAAAATCAGTTGCCTGTAAATGCATTAATTAAGCTCTGTGTTCTCTATTTGTTCCACTTGTCTATGTGGAACCAAATAGCATGATGTTTTTATCACTATATCACTCAACCTTCTCAATGCTTTCGATTTACATTAATATCTAGGCTTTGAAAAACTAGATATTTATTACAGGTTTCACAGTCTTGAATTGTTTCTACCTGTTCTTTTTCAGAGTACATTCTAGGAATTCAAAGGGGATTGACTATTGAGTTCTCCAAACTTGTGATCACTGCAGCTGTTTCAACACTAGAGCGCACCCTACGCCCAGATATGCTGCAACACACTCACGGACCCTGAGTTCCTTAGCTTTGATGGACTTAGGGGAGATCAGGGAGAATTCCATGGGTTCCCAGGTAAAGTCCCTCACTCACTTCTCTCCCGTTTTCCTAAGCTGAAGGAGTCTCTGTTCTTATGCTGCTTGGAGTCTGGGGAGGAGTGATGCATGCATTCCCATGGCTACCACAGCTAGCATCATGCTGGGTTGTCCCTAAAACTCATGGCTTCCCAGACCAGAGCAACACTGAAGCTCCTCCAAGGTTTGTGGTCTCTTCTGCCTGACAGCCACTGATATTTATTAAAGGCCCAAGGGCATTTTATTCAGTCAGTGGTGATGCTAGCTGGGACCTGAGTCCATCCTGCCAGGGCAGTAAATTCTATTTTGGCTGGTAGGGTGGGGGGAGGTGTCTAGGGGTATGTCTAGAAGCACTGGCCTAACATCGGGAGTGGTAGGGTTCTAGCCAAAGCTGTGTTTCACTTTAGTTGATACTAAATCCTAAAGCAAAGTCGTCTGCACACTTACTTGCTTGCCTCTCCTTCCCCCAGGAAGATGTCTCTCTCAGTGCTGCATTGCCTGCAGTTGGCCTAGGGCTGACACGGACACTCCTGTTGCTGCAGCTGATGGTCACACTGGGTTGTATCTGAAGCCCATGGTCTTCCAGACATTTACAGTAGCAGAGTTCACCCAAAGGTGATGGTCATTATTTGGGACCCAAGGCCACTTTAGCCAGTGCTTGACTCAGGAGGGAGTCAGGACTCAGATTCTTCCTGCCAGGGCGGCAGATTCTTTTCTGGCATGGGGCAGGTCTAATGCTCCTAATATGGTCACTAGATTGGAAAAGAGGGCTTCAATATTCTGCCTGGTGCTGTGTTTTGTTGTGAGTGGGTGAGCGCTAAATTCCAAGTCAAAGTCTTCAACATACTTTCCTCTTCCTCTCCCAAGCAGACAGGCTTTTTGTCTTTGTTGTCCTGCCTAGAGTTGGTGGAGGTATGGTGTAGACAGTTTAAGACTGTTCTTTCTACCCTTTGCCATGTTTTTTTCTTATTATGCCATAACCAGGTACTGTGATCATTCACTTGATTTCTTTAGCTCTTCTGAAGGTGTTTTCTTGTGTGGATGGGTGTTCAATTTGAGGTTCTTTTTGTGGGAATGAATGCTGCAGGGCTCTATTCCATCTCTTGCTCTGCCTAGGAATTTTAATAATTCATCGTATTCACATGGATGTATATTTAATATCAGACCCTATTGTAGTATGGACCTTATGTTTTAAGCCCTTTCGTATTGTGAGGCATCTTTGCATAAATAAAATCCAAATGGAATTGTTCTGATATGAACTCAGGTAACACATAACTTTAACCAGGCATAAAATAACTTTAAAGAGAATTTACATCTTCAGGATGTATGGATGCAACAATAAAATTATAATCTTTATCATCAATTTGACCTCTAAAATGGAATTTCATAGTTACCATTTGAGAAAACTGTTCGATAGAACAGATTATCAATAAAAGTGTCTTGAGTCAATAATAATGATTATGTATTTTGAGCAATTAGTTTAACTTTGATCATTTGGTGGCTTTTCTATGCTCTGAGGACATCTCAAAATAATTCAGGTCGTGATTACCTTACTTACTTAGATGATAAGTTTTTTTTATTGAATTAATAAATTAAAGTATTTTTTAGTAAATAGAGGAAAGGTAAATGTTTATGTTACTTCTGTTTCTTTTACTCTTTGTTATTACATTTGTATTTTATGCTAATAATATATTAAACTAACATTCATTTTTTCTATCTATTTACTATCAATGGCTTATCTATTTTTATAAGGATTGATGTAGAAAAGTATTTCTTATTGCTTATATTAATTTTTTCTCTACATATATAGATTAAAGTAGTATGGGATTAGGAGGTGATTTTTCTTATTGGTATTTAGTTATAGCTGAACTGGAATGCATGAGAAATTGGAGCTGCTTTTAAGACAATTAAAATCTTATGAGTAATTACTCTCCAAGGAAGTTTTTATCTTATTTCAAATGATCTGTATATCTTCTGATTAACATTTAAATTTACATTAGGATCGATTCTTCTCAAGGTAAATTTAAAGTTGACCTGAAATTCTACTTTAGATAACCAGCTTTTAGCTCTAGTTGTAAATCCTTCTCATTTTTTTCACAGAGAATTTTTCCTAATTAACTATTTACAAGTAGCTTGTCTAGTTTATATATTTTAAGTAAAAGTTCTCTGTTTATTTTGTTCTAGTAATTCATTATGCCAAAGGTATAAGATGCAATCTTTTCTATTTTTAATGATAATCTTATCTCTTATTTTTCTTGGTGATACTCCATTTTACACCTAAATTAGATTTCTCTCTTCAGTGTTATATGTTTTTCATTGATTATTAGTGATCATTGTTTTGCTTAATTAGTAATAATTGCATTGGGTTTAGTTTTAGTTAGGATTGGTTCAAGTGACCTCAAGTTTAGCTTAAATTCTCCAGTTGCATGTTTTGGGCTTTAAATTTAAATTGTACTTTGGTTTGCCCAAGTGACTTTGTAATATGTTTACTGTATTATTGTTTTAAACTTTTAGATATATACTACTTATTTTAAATTATTCATAATATGTTTAGATTTGTATTTGAGGAATGTGAACTATGTTCACACATCAAAGCCTAATTCAATGTGCTTTCTATTTTCGATTTGCTTTTATCCTTTTAGTTTCCTAAAGTTTCTTTTGGACTCATAAGTTAGAGAATGTAACTCATTCACCATGCTCTGATCTAACATTGTTAGCTAAATTAGTGACATTTTTTGATAATAGAACATAATAATTTAGAACGCTTTAAAACATTGCAAAATATTTTGAGTTTTAAGCTACTGCCAGTAGTAGTTGTAGTACTTTGGTGAATTTTATTTTATGATGAACACAGTGTGTCCTAATGCATTTATTCCAACTATTGTAATTCATAGAAAAGTTTTCTAGTTTTTGTTCCAGAATGTTCTGTTTTGACATATATTTGGAGAATTTGTTTTCAAAGTTAAGATTAGTTATTTTATGATCTTACCTGTAAAATAGCTGAATTTGGAAAATAATTTATTTTAAATTAGTTCTATAGAAAAGACACACAGATGAAAATAGCTTAATTCTGTTAAACATAGTAATCACTGAAATTCAGCTAAATAAATTTAAGTTTCATTAGTTATAAATTCATCTCTAGGAAAATGAAAAAAATCTGTATATTGTTGATGTTTGGTAATCATTTTTCAGATTAGAAAGTATAGTTTATTTAGAAAGTAAGTTGGAGAGAGAGAAAAAGAGGCGATTCACCTACCCAAGGGGTCGGGGGAGAGGACCAAAGCATAAAAACGTGTGGCCTGGCCATAGCTCAAAGAGCACATGGCCACATCATAGCTTAGCAAGGCGATGGCCTGATTATCAATTTCTTGAGGTGTTAGTCTTGAAAAGAATAATCTTATTTTTATTTTTATTTTGAAAACTTTCTCTCTCTTTTTTCTTTTTGCGTTTGAGATACACATTTAAAAACTAGAAGTTTGGTAAAACAATTTAAAAGATTAAAACACAACATTTTAACAACCTGAAAAAATTACATTCTAATCACTACAACCTTTAATATCTCATATTTTTAAAAAGAAAAGTAACAATTATCCCACAATTCATGAGCTTACTTTTCAGGATGTGCCACTATTTAAATAGAACATTTTGCTATTCTACTCTTGGTTTTTTATAACTAACAAGAGAAAGTCCTTCTATATTACAATAATTATATAATCTTCCTTTAGTGTATATGTCTTTATGTCACATACTCAAGAAATTACTTGCCGCAAGATATAGCTCATTTCCCATCAGGATGTAAGATATTAAGATTTTTCTCACTTTCAATAGAGTTAAATTCTGTTCCCCAAATTTAGATTACACTTGGAGATTTGCACATTTTTAAGGGGATAGCAAAACTACTGAGCAATTCTTGTTAAAGATTATTATACAGTATTATCTCACAACAAACTAAAATTGCTTGAATTATTTCAGGTGAGCAATTTTATCTGGGCAATTACAAACAAGTTTATATAATAGATAAATTAATTTAACTTGGGGAAATATATTTTCTAAAGTCATTGTTTTTATTATGCAAGAAAACCCATTCATACACATTATGCTTAAAAATAAGCATTGATAGCATTTGTTCTGTATGTTTTCTGTTTGTGAACACACGTGTCCACCCCACACATTCCATTCCAATTTAGCCATTTCTTTTCCATATTCTACAGATGGAAATTCTAAATATCCTTGCTGTATTATACTAATAAATCTATTTTTTTTACATTATTATTGATACTATTATTTTAGAGACAGGGTCTCACTTTTTCATCCTGGCTGGAGTATAGTGGCGTGGCCATAGTTTACTGCAGACTTCACTTCCCAGGTTCAAGCAATCCTCTGGCCTCTGCTTCCTGAATGGCTGGGGCTACAGGCCATTACTGCTAACTAATTAAAAAAATTTTTTTTTGATAGCTGAAGGGTGTTGCTATATTGCCCAGGCTAGTATCAAACTCCTAACCTCAAGTAATCCTTCCACTTTGGTCTCCCAAATTGCTGGTATTTACAAGCATGAGCCACCATATCCGACCTGCTTTTCATATTAATTTTTGATATTTTCCCTCATTTACCCCAACCATAATTTATTAATTAAGATTAACTCTTATAAAATGTGTAATTAATATAAAAAGTTCCTATTGTTTTAATTTATGTCCAGTGTAAGAAAACGTAGCTCTCTAATAAGTCAGTAATATTGAATACCTGTACTTCAAGAGGCTATCTCAAGTTGCCTATTTCCGGTTCTGGTCAGAATCCCAGTTGAACCAATTAACATGCTAAATGTCACAGTAGAGGACATGCTAAACTGTATATGTTTCTAGTTTTCTGCCAGAAAAATGTGAGAATAGTTTGAAATAATCAAGGAGTCAACTTTATAACAAGATTGTGATTGAACAATTGGTTCCCTCAGCTGTTGTCAATATCACACGAGGCCAGGTAGCCACAAAAACTTCACAGAGGACTTAATGATGTCGAGGAATACTAGAAATGCCCATTCTAGAAGTCTCACAGGTAGAAGAATCTTTGTAAAACAAAATTTAACACTAATCTCAAAATGAGAGAGTACTTTAAACCATAATAATTGACTTTTTATCTGACTCCCTGGATGTTGAGTTCATGTTTATAAGAGAATACTTCTAGTAACTTGGTTTTCTATGTAATTAGTTTATAGTGTTCTATTAAAGCTCTCTCTATATTTATCAAGATAACTTATTCTATGCCAGGCACTGTGCAAGCATTATTGAGATTTATCAGGTACTGAGGATACCAAGGACACTGCAGTCTACTGAGAAGAGGCTATATGCAAGTACACAGATACTTTTAAAACATTATTAAGGGCTATGAAAAAATAATCCTAGAACACATTGCAAAGTGTATTCTGTGTTATTGAGTGAATAAACAGCATTTAAGTGTGTGCATAGAATAAAAAAAGAACATAAGTATATATACCAAATAATAAGAGTGCTTAAATCTGGGAAGAGTGAGATGGCTTGTGAATGAATTAATGAAAAGTCACTTTATTTATTTTACTTAATTTCTTATTTTTCTTTTTTTAAGTCAGTGCCTATTCATATTATTTCTTGTATGTGTAACACATGCATGCATACACATACACAAAGGGAAGAAATCCTAAAGAATGTGTAGGAGGAAGTCTTGGAAAAAGTGCAGTTGATGTTTCTCAAGCTCTGTAAACTGCTTCTGCCATGACTCATAAATTACTAAGGGCAAAAGTTTTGGAGGGGTGCAAATTGTTTGGTAAACCCGGATGCAGAACTTGACATGGGTAGTGACAAAGTGAAAAACAACCACAGCAGCTCACTGCTGGAAGCTGACAGCTTGTTGTAAAGTTCCCAACTAAACATAAACAACTTTCTCAGAATATAATCAATACTGGCAAGGTCACTGTGTGACCACAATAGAATAAGACAAAGAGAGGACACCTACCTTGCAAACACAGGAGTAACTTAACATCCTCTTCTGAAGGCAAACATAAATGACCACTGTTTCTTCACTGGTATAATCATATCTCTACTTTGAACTCTTTGCCTTCTAGATTAAAAAAAATTTGACTTGTCCCTGATACCTTACCACATTCTGCACTTCTTTAAGTCTTCTTTACAATTACTCAGTATGAGTCCAAATACGATAATAAGCCTCTTCTAATGTTCTTCTACAGAGGCACTCAGTGTTCCTCTGATGTATGTTCTCCCTTGCTGCAAAAAGCTAATAAACTTAAATTGGCTTGGCTAAAGGTGTGTGGTGTCCGCTGATTAGTGGGTTTTCATGATAGTGGCAGAAGATGACATCATATAGTTAGGCTAGAATGAGATAATAAAAAGCACACTAAAAGGTATAATGCCGCCGGGCTCGGTGGCTCAGCCTGTAATCCCGTGCCTTTGGGAGGCTGAGTTGAGTGAATTGCCTGAGCCAGCGGATTCGAGACCCACCTGGGCAGCGAGACCTCATCTCTACAATAAATCAAAAAAATATCAGCCGGGCGTGGTGGTGCATGCCTGTAATTCCGGCTACTCGGAAGGCTGAGGCGGAAGGATCGCCGGAGCTCAGCAGGCCGAGGCTGCGGTGGCTGGGAGCGGCCACAGCACTCCTGTCTGGGCGACAGAGTGAGACTCCAACTCAAAAAAAAAAAAAAAAAATAAATAAATAAATAAAAGGTATAATGCCAAGGAAATGACACTTTAGCTTATGTGCTATGGAAAGCCATTGGAAGACGTAACTCATAGGAGGGAAAGTTTCACGATTGTTTAAAACATCAGTTTAGTGATAGAATAGAAGATAAATTACAATAGGGGAAAGATGAAAAAGACATAATTTGGGGGGAAGTTTTAGCAATCTGGACAAGAGGTAATGAGGTAATAATTAAGGATGGCCAATGTGAAATAAAGAAGTAGAGAAGAAAAGTTCAGGGCTTAGCAGTGCTGCCATTTACTGAAAAGTGGTGTGAAAGGAACAATTTTGGAGAGGGCTGAATTGTTCACTGAACAGCAGTGGTTTGACAGTCCAGGAGGTAATACAATCTATTGATCTAAAACTCAGGTGAGATTTTTGGGCTGGAAGTACAAATTTGGTTTCTACCAGCAGAGGGATGTCAATTACAGCCACTGAATTTTTATGTGCCACTTATTTATATCGTATCCTGAATGAACCCAGATGGCTCTGCTATTCTAGTTTTTGCTGTCTCCTTCTAGCAACTAGCTAATAGAAGCATTCACTTGGAAAGCATAAAGTGAAATTGAATAGGATAATTTGTACCTGCTTTAAGTAGACAAATTCAGGTGATTAATAAATACAGCTCAGCTGTGAAATAAGGTGATACACATTCTATTTTATTCATGAATCCAAGTTGTTAAGCAGGAAAGACTTTAGGGATAGAATTGTTCAGCTAATTCTTCTGAGTCCAACACAGCATATGGCAATGGAGGGGATCAGATGAATAGATGCATGAATAGAGAATTTATTTATGAAAGGAGTCTAGAACTTTTTCCTTTTTAAGAGGATATCACACATATAAATGGTGGGTTTGTAACTCTCTATTAAAAGCTGTAGGGAAAAGAATCTTGGAAATCCATGGCCACAGGATTATATGAATTATTCATGTCCACAAGTTAGAAATTCCTAGGGAGGATAAGAAATATTGTAATCAACTGGGGCTTGAACCAGCTTGTTCTCTTAGGGTAGCAATAAATCAGATCTTATTTTTCAAGATTTGCAGATTTTTCTCTACCTGGAAGGAGGTGTCCTTTCCCAGGTCTTTTTAAGACTGGGTGGTCAAAGGAACATCCTCCTAGATTAGACATATAATAAAACATTTCCAGGTTTCTATGGTGACTTGGTCACAGGGACTGTTCCAAAAAAGATCCTGAGTTTAGAAATGTCCTGAGGAAGCCATTTGAGCCTGACTGAGGATCGTTGCCTTAGGGATAGCAGTCACTATTGTGAAAACACCTTTCCATTGGTACAGTAAAACCAAGTATAACCCAGTACCACATGAAATGTAATACCCAGTTCCAATTAAGGAAGGTGCCCTGATGGTTCCAAATGCGAAGACTATCCCAGTGACTGTATTTTCCTCTGTTTCCTCAGGGTTGCAGAAACAGTAATGAGAAAAATGCTCTTTGTATAACCCCAACCATTCCTCTTTGGTATTTTCCCAAGGGATCATTCCATTATATGTACAGGTTCTTCAGGCATGTTGATTAGGGTTATATGAACAGTTACACATACAAAATCTCATTATAGGTCCCAGGTGTGATCAAAAGCAGATAGAAGCATTCCCCACATCTTTGCCACTTCTTCAACGTTAATTGAGGCCTTTTTGCCCTGGAGGCTTTCTGGTTGGGTTTCACCACTCTTTTTAGGGCAGTGAATTCATACTAAGAACCACTGAGATTTCTAATTTGCTTGAGAGACAATGGTAGAGCTATTGGGGGGAGAATTAGAGAAGGTGCCTCCTATGGACATATTCAGCAATTTGAATAATTACCCTGTTGAGCCAAGTACATAATGGAAGGAGAAAGGGGGGGTGCTTTAGGAAGTTAGGTCTAGCGATGATAGAATTAGGAAGTAAAATAGACCAGTCATTTTGCTCATTCCCATATGAGACACCTTGTAGAAGGAATAAAAAATATAACTGTCTAAAGGGGTAGGTAATCCCATGGGTGTTCAGGGTTAAAGAGTCCTTGACAAAGGTGTTTAACAACGCAAATCAAGACAAAAGGAAAGGTAGCAAACATAGGTAAAATTATACGAAGAATATCCATGGAAGATTAGTTATTGACACTTATCTTTTGCAATCTTTAGTTTGCTGTTTCCAGTTTCTCCAACATGGTATTTTGAGTGCCCTTCTAGGTTAACAGAGGCAATTTCTTCTGGACTCCAGGATTTCACTCTAGTATGATGAATCCAGGAGTCTATTCTGGCAACCTTCACTGCTGAAGAAGTGGAAAGAATAACGTAGGGTCCCTCCCAATCTGGGCCTAAGGAACGGGAAAGAGAGGGGAGAACCTTTACCAGTACTAAATCTTCAGGGTCCCATATACCATTCTATAACATACACATACCCTTTTTTGACATGTATGAAACCTCTATTATTTATGTCCTATACTTTCTTTCCTTTAAATAACCAACCATTTTATTTCAGGACAAAAATTTACCACACAAAATCCTTTCCGATACACAATTATTCTCTATCCGTCATATCCTTCCTTACCAAAAACATACGTCCATGCCAACAACTTTTTTTTACATCTTTCTTTTGCTCTTCTGGCTTTTCCCTTTCCACCTTTCAATATAACCACATTTATACTTGGAACTATCCCTAGCAACTTTAATTAAGGCTATTCATGTTCCAACATGGATGGTAAAGGTCAAATGGTTGGCACCTGTGTTAATTAAGAAAGTAATTTGGGTTCCATTGCCCTAGTATTCACTTGGGGGTTGTTAGGGTGATGGTATGCTATGCCAGGCAATTTAACTGGTTCCCAGGCCTCCTCAGTGGCCATCATTCCTGAGTCAGGTGTTCTCTTCTCTCTTCAGAAGAAAGCATACCCGCTTTCCAATGACTCTCTGGCCTGTGTGGTGGACAAGGTCCTGGAGGTTTAGGTCTCTTTGGGGCAACTAGGCTTCTAGTGCCCCCTGCTGTAGATTGTACCCATGGCAACAGACACCATCCCCCTTAGCAGGTTCATTCTTACCAGGTTTTTGATGGGTTATTCCAGTTTTGTTGCTAATGGTGACTGCCAATTGATATGTCTCTTTTGCCCTCTGGTTCTGCCCCCCTCCATGTTGGCACCCGGTTACTTTTTTAATGTCTTGGCTTGGCTGTATCCATAACAGTTAACAGGTACATCTCAGGGATTCTGGAATTTATAGGTCTATAAGGCAGCCACGAGAGCCTCTGGCTTTTTCTTGTGTCTCCTCTTTTTCCTAAGCCCGCCTCCTGATTTCTGTTGTAAAAAATGTAAACAGAGGTGGCTACTTTCTGGAGGTTCTTTAAGGTACTATCTGGTCCTATGGCCTGCTTTTGCAGCTTCTTCCTGGTATCCAGAGCTGCTTGAGTAATAAACAA
Source organism: Carlito syrichta (assembly GCF_000164805.1). Lineage (NCBI taxonomy): Eukaryota > Metazoa > Chordata > Mammalia > Primates > Tarsiidae > Carlito > Carlito syrichta. The sequence continues at coordinate 206,340 of NW_007247829.1, forward strand.
ATTATCTTTTAGGATTAGTTACCCTTCAACTGACTCAGGATCTAGGGCGGTGTGCTTAACCAAAGTCTCTCTTAGCCCTTCCAGAAAGGGTGAGAGATTCTCATCTGCTCCCTGGCCTAGCATGGCCCCTAATCCAGACTAAGTATTAAAAAAGACCTTGGAGTAATTGTATTTGGGCAGGGGATTCCAATAGGGGAAGGTGTTATTAGGATTTTCTGTGAACCTCTGGTCAGTAGACCCACGGATTGAGCCAACTCGCAACATCCATATTAATGGGAGAAATTACTTTCCAAACAGAGTGTTACTAGGCTTAAGAAAGACTAGAACTAAAACTCTCAACTACTCTAACCTGTCCATGAGAGGCCAGGGGGCAGATGAGAATCTCTCAGCCTTTCTGGAAAGACTAAGAGAGCTTTGGTTAATGATTATTCCTGGTAAGGAATCATTCAAGTTGGAGACATAAAAGTGTCTGAGAAAGGTATACGAGTCCCTCATGAGAGTTCCCAATGACCTCCAAAAAACAGCAGCCAATGGGGCATCTTTCTTACTCCTTCCCTATTATGAGAAGAATTTTTCCGACTTACAAATGGGGCTAGAAACTAAACTTGCATATGCTTGTGTTAATAGAGCCAACAGACAAGGTATCTGAGGTTTTGGTCATAGAGCAAACAAGGTGCTTTAAAGGGAAGAATCTACTTTCACTCAACTTTTGCCTACCCAGAGGATCCCTTAAATGTGCTGACAAGGCCTTACATGCTAGAGTGAAACTGTAAAGTCAGATGCTCCTTAAACAAAAAAGAGGGAGCCCAAGGAAGTGGGAATCTGACCTAACAAGATGCCTTTCAAAAGTTAATTCCTTGCATATTAAAGTTTGTCATATTCATCAAGTTATACTGACATGGCAGAAAAAAAAAAAACAAAAGTATTCTACCCTCTGCCAGTGAGTTATTTCATTAAGATAAAATTCTTAAAATCCTTCCATCTTCCTGCTCCTTGCAAATGACAGAAACACATTGTCTTGAGCTACATTCTAAATGATCAATGACCCTTACTGCCCAGAAGTGCCATCTCTCTATGCTGCAAAAATATCCATACATTAAGCACAGAGGGCACAGCAGTCACAACAATCCTGAAGAAAAGAAAATGCGATAGGAAAGGATTAAGAAGATGCAATAGGAAAAGATGAAGAGAATGTGGTAGCAAAGCTGAGGACAAAAAGCTTCAGAAGTGAAAGAGATAGGTCCACTTTAACTCACCCTTCCAACAATTCTGGGTGAGCCCCCCCAGATGATGCAGTTTTTTGTTCTACATGTTGGTGAGCTGAGCCCCCAAGGGATGTTGCAGTTCCCAAAACTTCACTGCCAGCCCAGTGTCTACACGGTGGCCAGGACACAATGGCGTCCAGATAGGGGAACACAGTGGTGTCCTAGAACACGGGGATAACAACAAAGTCCTCAAGGAGCGTTACAGCTCTCTTAGTTTGGGAGTCAGTTGAGCCGAGACCCAAGAAATGTTTACAGCTCTGCTGATTCAGTGGGTCAGTGAGCCAGCCCCCGAGAATTGTTCACAGCTTTGCTTGTTTGGTGGGCTGGCAAACCAGGACCCCAAGGAATGCTGAAGTTCTCTCAGCTTGGTAGATTCAGCTCTTCCAATTTGGCATATGCAGCTCTTTTAGTTCAGCAGTAATTTTAGTTCAGCAGTTCCAGCTTCTTTTCTCATGCCCAGGAAGAATGAGGGATGTGGACATCCAAGAGTGAGTAAGTGAAATTTATTAGAAGACAAAAAAGCTCCTGGCAGGGGGAGGAGATCTGAAAAGGGGTTGCTGACAATTACTCTGCAGCCAGGGGCTTTATATAGACTTGAGAGTGTGCTGATTGGTTGGTAGTAGCAAGGATCAGAGAGAGGCACCATGGTGGGGGATTGAACACTAACCAGGAGAGGGTTGATATAGATAAATCAAGAAGAAGCACACAAAAGGGGTAATCCACAGACCTGGAAATAGGTGTTGTCACTCCAGTCCATGGGGTTTGCAGCAAAAATTTTTACTGGGACCCACCCTAATCTTTCTGCCTATGCGATTTCCTTCTTTCTCCTCCTTAGTTTCACAACCACAGCTTAAGGAGGGATATTGGATGTAATTTTATAGATGCTACCCAGCTGCTAATCTTTAATTATATGATGAAAATAACGCAAAAATAATTTTTTTCTCTGAATTGCAAACAATACATTATTTCACATGCTTTACAATTTTTGCAAGATATTTTTGGTAGCACATAATTAGCATAATAGTATAATCATACATATAAAATTCAAGTGTGAAAAGATGCATTTTGTTTAAGATATGATTCAGTGTTAGACTTCACAAACATGAATTAACATTTTAAAGAAGAGCAGAGAAGACTCATAGCTATGAATACAGAGGATAAAAGTTTTATATGAAAAAGGGATGAAGGGTAAGACATCAGACAATTCTCACCATATCATTAGAAAATGTTAGAATGTTTTATTTCATAGTTCGCCCAACCCAAAGGGAAAAAACAGAAGATAAGACAATTATGTAAATCAAAGCTTTCATGATTCAGTTTATTAATATCATTGAACGGTAAAATACTAAATAATCAGTCTTACCATTTTAAAATCAAACAGAAACGTAAAATAATGTAGTAAATAAGTGAATATTATATATTCAATTTTATCATGGTTAAGTAAGGTTATGGAACATGTATAGTGATAAAAAGACAGGAATGGAGAGCTATAGAGGCAGAACATAAGGCAAAGATAAGGAGGTTTAGGTGTTAGCAATGTCTCTATTACATTGTTATTTTAAAATACACAACGTAGTTGCTTTATCTGCTGAATTATTTATGAAATCCAAAAATGGAGAGACTTAAGTACTAGGGCATTTTATTGAGCACAAAGGATTGAATTCATACTTTTTCCTTTGCCTTCTCCCAATACTCACTAGTATTATAAAAAGTATATTCACAAGGACCAAGAGAATGAGAGAGGGTAGGATTACAACATTTTTGTGGAAGAGAAAAAACAGATAAGTGTTCAGTGACTTTAAAAAACAGAGAAATTCGCAATCCAAACTACCACTCAGGGAAGTGCAGAAGAGAGGTAACACACCACCTGACTATGGAAATATTCATAGACAGGAGGCAACAGAGATCACTGCAAGTGATGGTGCAGATGGAGAAGATTTTTTGAAAATTTATGTAAAATGTTGTTACCTGATCTCATTTTACATTTGATAGTGCTAGCTGGGCTCGGTGGCTCAGCCTGTAATCCCGTGCCTTTGGGAGGCTGAGGTGAGTGGATTGCCTGAGCCCGTGGGTTCGAGACCCGCCTGGGCAGCGAGACCTCATCTCTACAATAAATAAAAAAAAAAAATCAGCTGGGCATGGTAGCGCATGCCTGTAATTCCGGCTACTTGGAAGGCTGAGGCGGAAGGATCGCCGGAGCCCAGCAGGTGGAGGCTGCGGTGGCTGGGAGCGGCCACTGCACTCCAGTCTGGGCGACAGAGTGAGACTCCAACTCAACAAAACAAAACAAAAAACATACATTTGATAGTGCTACCGACTAGCCTTGTTCAGTACCAGTAAAAAAAAAAAAAAATTTTTTTTACTCTGTCAGCAATCTAGAGGGATTCTAGATTTCTAGATTTTAGGCTAAGAAAATGGAAATATTAGAAATAAAATTTAGATAACTTACTAAAGAAAGAAAAAAGGGCAAAGAGATGGAAAGTAGAAGATAAAAATAATGAAATTAGGAAATAAATCTAGGAGATCTAGCATCTAAATAACAGAAATTCCAGAAAAAGAGAACTAAGAAAATGGAAAGGAGAAAATTATCAAACAAATGACTTTAAATTTTTTTGAAAAACTGGGAACATGCACTTGCATGTTGAAGTTAAATGTCTAGAAAATACATTGATAAGACATAGCTTTTATTTAAAAAAAAAAAAAACCTGATCAGTGAAAAAAATCCTGAAAATCCAAAAATTCTCTCTCTCTCTATGGAGGTGTAGGGGTGGCAAGGAGAGAAAGAAAGTTACTTATTAGGTTATATAAAAATATTTATAATAAAGATGGTATGTTTTCAAAAGCCATGCTGCATACCAGTAAACAGTGGAAAAATTACTCAAAATTTCTTTTAAACCAGAATTCTCTTCTTCACCTAATTAAAATTGTCATAAAAGATATTGAAGATATTTTCAGTCATACGAAATATAAAGTTTGCTTCCCTTGCACCATTTCCAAGAATGCAACCAAAGGAGGTACTCTATCGGAATGAAAAAGTGAATTAAAAGAGAGAAATCTATTATGTAAAACAAGGAGTTAGAACAGTAGCTAAAAGAGAATCTCCAAACAATAAAAATAGTGCACAAGATGACAGCTTTGGAATGAATTTGGGGAAACAGCCTATATTTGAGCAGAAGATAGAAAATTCCAGAAGGGATATTTTCAAACTAACAAAAACACCTAAAAGGTTACATAATGGTTTTAATGTTTTAAGAGAAAATGTATCATTATAAAGAGCAGTTTGGGACTCAATCAGTTATTGATATAATAAGATACAAAGAAAAATGCAAATGAAACAAAAATCATTATTGCTTCAAGAAAAATATAGTCATACACGAAAGCAAATAAAATCAGGGTGTAATTTCAGCTATGACTTTTACTCACCATATAATAAAAATATTGAGACCCTCCTTGACTTTAACAAACATAAATGCATAATGCTATTGAGAAAATGGAGGAATGGGAAATGTGTTTTGTAGTGTGGCATGAAACCAGTTAAATCTACATAAGACATTTTTGAAAACTGAAAATCAAGAAATAGCTGTTTAAATATGTTATTCAGAAATATGTAATTAAATGTCAAATTATCAGCTAAAATAATTTAAAGTGGTGGCTTCTCAAGAAGTGAATGTATAATGAGAAAGAATAATTATTTTTCATAACAATATTTTATAGTTTTACTTGATTTATTAACTTGATTTATTAACTATGATACTTGCATATATAACACTATGCAAATACTGTAAAATTCTATAAACACTCATTGGATGACATTTCTTTTTTTTTTGAGTCGGAGTCTCACTCTGTCGCCCAGACTGGAGTGCTGTGGCATGCTCCCAGCCACTGCGGCCTCGACTTGCTGGGCTCCGGTGATCCTTCTGCCTCAGCCTTCCAAGTAGCGCGCCACCACACACGGCTAATTTTTTTGATTTATTGTAGAGATAAGGTCTCGCCAAGCTGCCCAGGTGGGTCTTGAACCCGCGGGCTCAGGCAATTCACTCACCTCGGCCTTCCAAACCGTGGGATTACAGGCTGAGCCACCGAGCCTGGCCTTGTATGACATTTCAAGGCTCATCTCACCTTTGTTATTTGAAGTGCTCAATATTACCAGCTACTTCCTCACATATGTGTACAGAGATATAGAAGAAAGGAAGTAGAAGACACTCTCTGGAGTATCATAGAAGATGAAGACACAGCAGTATGATTTTTATACTATCTAGCTTATCCTGGACTTACTGAGGAAACTTACTCATTTGTTAGCTAATGACCAAAATATCAAACAATCTACTTAATTAAAAATAGCCACTTTTACTTAAGAAAAATTACAAAATATCAGAAAAATTTAAAAACTCCATAAAAAGTTAAATATGCATATGATAATTTTATCATCAGGCAGTATGCTTTTCTTTTATTTGATATTGTATGAATGGTGTTTAAAATTTGATGTATACAATAAAACATTACATAAAGCAGGACTCTAGTTTATATAGTGACTTTCAATTATTCTGTCTTATAGCAATATAATTTACTTAATATTATTAGGACTTTTAAAAAATGTGCTTGTTATTCTGTTACTGTTTTTATATTACCTTTCTTTGGCAATAAATTTTAATGCTATTTTAAAGCACGACAGAAAAATCTATCCAGAGTTATTTTTTTCCCAAGGGTTAGCTCCACGGACCTGTTTATAAAGTTCAAAGTCTTTTCAAGGACTCTTCTCTTTGATGTGATTCAGTGGAGAAATTAATGAAGTCAAACAAACTTGCAGAAATCTTTTAAGAGAAAGCTCTGCTATAGTCTAATTTTATAAAACAGCAAAAAAAAGTATAACAAAAAACAAAACAAACACCCTTGATCTTTAGTATAGGCCAATACCAAACAAACAAAACAAAACAAAAGCAAAAACCAAACAACTCTGATCTTCAGTACAAGTTGTCTCATTCTGTCTCTCTGTCTGTCTTTGTTTCTATCTATACACATACGTATGCACACACACACATGCACACACAAACACACACATCAATATGTCTTTTTATCTATCCATCATCTATCTACTTACCATCAGTCTACCAATCATCATCATTTTCTCTATATCTATATTTAATTATATGTGCAAAGGTGTGTTGAAATGATATGGTAATAGATATTGTAAAAACCAGCTAGAGTACAATGCTATTTTCCTCCTATTTTTTCACATAACTCTGAGTTAAATATTATTAGTATATGAACACGTCTCCTGACAGTCTTAAATGTGTCATCCAAAGCATACTATGCATTCTCTATTGTAGTGTTCTCCAAAGAAATGCTACATAAAGATCCCTTAAATATATATTAAAATTGGAAATTACTGGGTTACTAGCTAAAAGTTATCATCTCTGGAAATTGAGGCCAGAATATATACCCTTAAAATGATCGATTCTCTATGAAAAAATTGGAGAATCACTACCCCAGTCTATGGCATTTTCTTGTGTTTGCTACACATTTCTCAGTGTGGTATATAATACTATAGCCATTGCCAAAACAACCAGCATCTAAATTTTCGGTTCAAACAGTTAACCGAACTGTGAAAGGGTATGCAAAGTTAGAAATAATTAAATTTAAAAAGTAGTAAAGTACATTTTGTTAGATTTTACCAGTGGCTCCCTAAAGCAGTTCTACATACTAGCTGACCCAGAATATTCTGGAGGTTATTATCTAAAACATAGATCTAGAACCTTTCCCATAACTATAAGACCTTAAGTTTTTAGACGGGGTTCTGTCTGACAGGTAATAGATAATAGTTAAAATGTTGCAAACAATATGCTTATACTGAGTTTTTTTTTTTTGTTTTCAGCACAGACTTAATTTATATTTAATTATGACAAACATTTCATCATAATGGGAAATTAATTAGTTGCTGTTATAGTTTTGGGGTTTTTAAAGCATAAACCACAGTCATAATGGTTGAAGGTAGATTTTCTCTAGAGTTACAAATTTAAAGTACAAGAAACCACAGAAACCCCAGAAGAAAAATGATTGTTTTAATTTGCTACTGAGCTTTGAGCTCTTATCTCTTTGGTAGAAATAAGAATTCATCTTTTAGGCTTACGGTTGCTTCTTTAAACTATGGTTCATATTTAGAACCATAAATGAAAGTTCAAAAGTTTTTTTGCTTATTTTTTAAAAGATAAGATATTAAGTTATGTGTTTTATGAGGGAGCCGGTGAAACTTCAGAAACAAAGGTCTAAATTTAACTGCCAGAGAACTCAAGGAAAAGAAAAATCCTTTCATCAAGGATAGATTTTTTTTTAATATAGTAAGACCCAAGATGTTAATAATGGCTATCTATGCATTAAAGTTACAATTAAAAAATATTTTCCTTTGTGTCGTTCTTTAACATCTTCTTTTCAATAAATATCAGGCATTATCATTCTATTCAAAAAGAATTTAAATATAATTTTAATATGCTTTCCTTAATGAAAAAAGCACAAGTCCATACCCAAGTTAGAAAGTGAAAGAACAATCTGATCAGTTTGACCCATGTTCTTCATTAATTTGGAAAAACTCCTTCACAGTAGAAATTCCTCCTAATTTTGAGGTTTGGGTTTGAAAGTTTGGTGTGTCTCTAGGAGTAAAGATCACTCTGAGAAATAGTACTATGTGGAAGAATATGTTTAATTTGACTTACCTATAGTTTTTACTTTGGGAGATAATGGAGATTTATTGGCTGAGGCGGTTAATGAAGTTGTAGAGGAGATATTCAAGTAAAATTAGAGTATTTGATCCCTTCTGTGAGATTTCTGGAGAGATGAAACAATTTTCACTAAAGTTCAGCATATTCTTTACCTATAGATTTGGGAACATGCAGATATGGGTTTGAAAATTTCACATGGCGATCTGTTTGTTATATGTTGGTGAAGATGTAAGTACTTGCTTAAACTTATTTTGATATAACTCCTACTCATACCAAGTGATTTTTAACAAAATGGAGGTAGGTATGGAAGATAGGTAAGAAAATATTTTAAATAAGGTGCACGATTATCAAATTAGTGACTAACATTTCCAGGAAGGAATATTGATGACTTTCTGATTTTGAAAACTTGGCAGGTGTTACTATAAGTAGATCATTTGTTTAGAGTGGGTTTGTAGGCCCTGTTCTTAGAGGAATGCATTTTATTAAAAAGTCTATTTTTAAAAAAATCCCTATAGGAATCACACATATGTGAGTCAACACAAAGTTTTTAATTTATATTTTGAAATTGTATGCTTCTCTTTCATCTGAAGAAAGAAACTAGAAAGCCTTTCTTGAGGAACATGAAAGTATGAACAGATAATAACTGCTTGAATATCTCCAAGTCTATGCCCTGATTGGTCACTAAGCCTCATGACACAAATAAAATACCAAGATTTCATATCTCAATGGTAGTAGAAATTAAGTAGACAAAGGTTTTAGGAGAGATGACTTCTAATCACCTCATCATAATTTCCTACTCTGGTACTTCCTATGTTATTGTATTGTAACAAAATTCACCCAAAAGTTAAAGGGCCATGGCCTGCATCTCTTATTTCTTAATTGCTTTTGCCTGGGTGTGATTAGAATGACTGGAACCCAAGCAGTTACCTTCCTAATTATGTCATCGCAAGTGCTTGCTACTGCCTCTCTGCTTCTGTTCTTGTTACCACTACAGTCTATACTTAACACAACATCTAGATAGATTTCTTTTAAAGGTACAGCAGTCATTCTTTCTTTTAGAACTTTTCTGCTGACTCTTGTTTTTTCAAATATAAAGCTAATGTCCCTTTAGTGGTTTACAGATCTGCACAGCTTAGACTCCTCTAAAAGTTGGGTCTCATCTTTAGTAATTTTCCTCCTACTTTTTGCCTTATTCATTCTCCTCCAGTATGTCAACCTTGTTCTTTTTCTCAAACAATTCATGCTTGCTCCAGTCCTGCATTTGTTCTTTCTTCTACCTAAAACATTCTTCAAGATATCCACAGACTAATCCCCCTTATAGTCTTCAAGTTTTACATCAATGTCAGTAAGTTGCCTTGATCAACTTGTTTAAATGTGCTAATGCCTTTGCTCCATATCCTTAATTTATATTTCTTCATATAACTTTCCATCTTCTAACTTATTATTAATTTATTGATCTTGTCTGAGGTCTGACTTAACTCATGAATAGAAAAGAAACTTCATGTTCAAATTTTGTTTTGTCAATGCCAGAGCTTCATAATGATGTACCCAGTACAGTTGCACAAGGCCCCAACCTCAGAAGGATCTCTTTACTTAATGCCCTGAACTTTCCACCTCAAAATTATTAATGATTTTCTTTTTTAATGTGAATTTAGTAAGTGAAATTCACTTAGATAATGGAGCATGTACCTGAGGCTTAGAAACGGGGTCCTGTCTCTTGTCATCTTCTTGACAATTCTGATACATTCTCAGTCATCTGCTCCCTGATCCCTGAAACCCCAGATTCTTCCTGGTTCCCTCCTGGTGCCCTCTATCCCTAGCAGGTCCTTCCCATGCAGTCCTGCTTTGGACTGGCCTTTCATAATGCATTTGTTGAGACTGAGGTTCTAGCCAACCCTACCAGGTACCAGAGGTGTCTACACCTTACAAACTTTATTTCAAAACTTCTCCATTTTATAACCATCAACTTATCCCTCTTATTTCTACTGAATTGTAATAAGGTATAGTAACCTTTTCCTTGGATTCTGCAATGCCTGGTAGTTTCCCTCCTATTCTCTTTCTTCTTTCCAATCATTGTAAGCCCCAGGGTTAGGTTCATTTTCTTTCAGTAAATCTTGTGATTCTCTGTCTTTCTCAGGACATTTTAACATGTCTTTGTTTGTAGCAGTGTGTATGTGCCACAATCCTTTTATAAAGTCAATAATTTACAAATATGAGTTTTAAAGAAAAGCAGTTATGAATTAGAAATAACTCTTGGTTAGCATATAAGTATAGACTTTCAAAACTCTTTTGGTTTTTAAGAGATATGCTTATATTTTTTTAAAAAGTATTATTTCATTCAAATATTATATTTCTAGATTACAAGGGTATAATTAATATTTATACCTTAATATTGATCCCCTTATTGCAGAAAATATAAATTAATTTTATTATTTGTTTAAAATAAACAAATAAGCAAACAAACACATAAATAAATGTGACCAAAGAGATTCTAAGTAACGAGGAGGTAAATGTCATCATATGCATTCTAGAAAACCAGGTCTGGTAAACAAAAGTAAACTTAAAATATGTTAATATGGTCAAAGACTGTTTTGGACAGTTAAATGAAGAACTACATTTATCCTTAAGGAGAAACCAAAAGAAATTACAAGGACCCAAGTGCACCTAATAACCATTTTCTTTTTTTGCTTCTTAGTATCACTCTCAAATTAAAAGAGAGCATTTGGTTGTATCCAACAACTATGTTTCAGAGAAACTGAAAATGTGGAAAATACTGCCATAGATAGTTTGAAGCCTTATTGTGAAAAGAGCCTGCTTAAACCATGGAAAAACATAAAAAAAATTATAAAATAATAATTTATAATTTAATAATTATTATTAAAAAATAATCTGAAGAAAATATGATGTGGAAGTAAAGGCATTGCCGTGGCTGAAAAACAACAAACAAACCAAAAAAATAAAATAAATAAAACTAATAGGGAGAAGAAATGTTAGATGAAGAAGATAGTAGAAGGAAGAAGAAGATTATCCAAATTGAGCTGGTTCCAGTGCATGCTTTTTCCTGTATATAAATAATTTAACTCTTGGCCAGGTGTGGTTGCTCACACCTGTAATCTCAGCACTTTGGAAAGCTGAGACAAAAGGATGGTTTGAGGTCAGAAATTCAAGACTAGCTTGGGAAACATGGCAAGATGCTGTCTCAAAAAACAAAAAAAAGCTGAGTATGATTAAGTTCACCTGTATCACCTGTAGTTTCCACACCTCAGGAGGTTGAGGCAGGAGGATCACTTGAGTCCATGAATTTCAACCTTCAGTGAGTCATAATGGCATCATAATGACATCACTGCACTCCAGCCTGGGTGACAGTGAGACCATGTCAGAGAGAGAGAGAGAGAGAGAGAGAGAGAGAGAGAGAGAGAGAGAGAGAGAGAGAGAGAGAGAAAGAGAAGGAAGGAAGGAAGGAAGGAAGGAAGGAAGGAAAGAAGAAACTCTCTTCTGTTAAAGAAAAATGAAATATTGAAATGCAAAGTTATATAAGATATTTATATTTAACTTGCTACTGAATATGCTTTTTAATAGTTCTTGCTTGATGGTGTATTAAATAGCTTCTTACCTTGTCTGGTAGAATATGTGTATTGGAAATAACATACAGATTTAAAATATTTCTTGTGAGTGAACAGCACAAAGTAATTACATATTTTTTAAAATTTGTAGTTGTCTTTGACACAACTTGTAAAAATTGTTTTGCTACCTAAATATTATTTTGTATTTGTAAATATATATGTAGTTATTATGCTGACATTTTGAATTATTTAAGTAAATACAACTTTATATATAATCACAAAACCTTTTAGTAAATATGCCAAAATAGAGAAGTCAGGGATTATAAAAATAATAGGAATAAGCACAAAGTCTATGGTAAGGTTCTCACTCAGATTGTCTTTTATTGCGGCTTTGGGTAATTGCTTAACTTTTCTAGACCACATGTTACTGTTTGTAAAACAGGGCTAATAGTAAAATCACCTGAGATGTGCTTAAATGAGATAATCAATGCAAAGCATTTAAACAGAGAAAACGATGAGCAAATATATACTTATTATTATATTAATTTATTTGTCTCTAATAGAACAATTAGTTTGTATACCTAGGCTTGTTTGAAAAATTAAATATTTGCGTTAAGCATTGAAAGAAACAGAAGATAATGGATATATTTTTGATTTTGAGTTTGGAGGTGCCTTTCAAACATAATATTAAAGGAAAAATAATGAAGAAAATGTTAGGATTAGTATCATTAGCAATATAAATAATATGCTAAGTATTGTATCTCAGAAAACTTAACAAAGAAAGTTTACAACAATAATGAAATAAAACAGCAAATAAATACACACGTGCACACACACACACACACACACACACACACACACACACACACACACACACACACACACATATACACTCACATGCACACACATACCCCTCAAGTGTTCTGAAAACTACTGCTCCAAAAAACATTCCCAGTGAACGTATCAGGGAAGCAGCAGAAATATTAATGCAAAAAGTAGAAGCTCATTCAGCATCTTATTTTTGCATGGCTACCACAGCCTGGATTTGCTGGGCTCCGTGATCCTTCCACCTCAGCCTTCCAAATAGCTGGAACCACAGGCACGTGCCACCATTCCTGGCTATCATTCAACATCTTAGAGGAAAATGTGTTGCTTCTCGCAAGAGCAACATAAGTGTACATCATCAATTCAGGAAATCACACTATTTATTGTAAAGATCTAAATAAATCACGTGTATTGAAACATTTTCACGTTATTTGCTTAAAATACTAATTTAGATTCAAATCACTCACTGAAAGGTATGTGATACTTAAATTGAGAAATAAAAATAAATATTGCCTTTTTCTCCCTTTGAAAGATTTAATATGCTTTTTTATTACATTAATTCTTCCAAAATCATGCAAATTGAAATGTGGGAAAAGTGTCAAACAATAAGATAAAAATACACAGTTTGCATAACAGGAAATTATGCAGTCTCCCACTGGTTTCTCACCCTGCTGCCCAGTTGACCTCATTTCCACTCAGTTCCAGATTTTGCTCATCACTCTAAACGTTGATATTCCTCTTCTCATGAGGAAACTTTGGTTTAGTAGAAAACACAGGCGATTTGAAATCATGTGATCATTATTTTTATAGCACTTCTTTGTTATACACATTTAGGAAAGAATTATAGCTGGCATACCTTTGAGTCCTGGTATATATGAGGCTGGCTTTCAGTTGCCTTGATAAGTGAAAGACAGATTGGATAATTAAAGATACTGTTAATTTACCATACAACTTTATAATTATTGCTCATTTATCTGACAGGACAAAGTAGTATACATAATAATTTTGCAAACAGTCTAATTCTATTACTTTTTGCAGATAACATGAATTATAGTTAATAGTTTTATAAGCTTCGATATTGTATAGGAACTTTTACTTTTTAAATACCAAGAAAAGAAAAACAAATCAAAAGAAGAAAGAAGTAAAAATGTTCTTCCATGTGACAACTTCTATTCCACAAAACCGGCGAGTGTCTGTGGTATGGAAACTTCAGTCTTTCTTCAGCTTGGGAAAAGTTTCTATTACTACAACTTCCAAATGACTTCTTATTCATTCACTCCTTCCACACTTTTTTTTTTTTTTTTTTTTGAGTTGGAGTCTCACTCTATCATCCAGACTGGAGTGCGGTGGCAGCCTCGACCTGCTGGGCTCCAGTGATCCTTCCACCTCAGTCTTCCAAGTAGCTGGAACTACAGGCGCGCACTACCACGCCCAGCTAATTTTTTGATTTATTGTAGAGATGAGGTCTCGCTGCCCAGGCGGGTCTTGAACCCAGGGGCTCAGGCAATCCACTCACCTCAGCCTCCCAAAGGCGCGGGATTACAGGCTGAGCCACCGAGCCCGGCAAGAATTTTTATATTTTTAAAGTTCCTCTTTCCTATAATGTTTGTGATATTAATTACTTTATGTTATTATTTTACTTATAATCTCTTCATATTTCTTTAGATATATAAAAGAGATAGAATGTGATATGTGTACACACAGAAATAGGTATAGTTAGAAGTAAAGGCATAGGTGTATACGAATATTGATTTGGGATATAGTTGTACTCTCCTTTGGTCTTGAGTTCAATGTTTAGTTAAAATCATAAGAACAGAAAACAGGTATGGTTTAAGATTATTTCTTTTAAATAATTTTTATATGACATACTTTTGCTTTTTCTTTACTTGTAAAAAGAAAACTTCGATAAGCTTAATGAATTATTTTCATAGTTTAATTCTATGTATGGATCATTTTCACACACAATATGGTTAAATCATTTTATAGTTTAATTCTATATGTAGATCAATTTTCATGTATTCTTATATTTGAGTTTTCTACTGATAAGAGAAGTTGATATTTTTGGAGTGTGCTCTTCAAAATATTTTCACAATATTTCTTAGAAATAGGATCAAATTATGAATGAAGTAGGATAATGTTAGAGCCTTCTCTAAGAACTTAATCTGGAGAGATAGATGATCAAATTCTATGTTGTCAGTTCAGTAATTCAGTGTCATGAAATAGGTGGAAAGGAGCCAGGACTGAGTTTAACAGCAAATTGCCTCTCCATTTATATTCTTCTTTGTGCTTATTCAGAATCACTATACCAAGGGCCAACTCAGTCATCAGTTAATTATCAGGGGCCTGAGAAACTCTGCTTCTTTGTAGCTGAAGTCTTCTTGGCATTACTTACTAGTAAATCATTTTAAAAATTATTTGATGTTAGAAAACTGCTATGTCAGTGAACTTCCTATGTCTTACAAAGACTTGAAATTGCTATAACTAGACCTGCACTTAGGCATCATTACAAAACTATTTTTTAATGGTTTTCTGTGCCCCTCTGTCCCTTGCAGATATCTGTGTGCAGGTGAAACATGATAGGTGGGCAAGCTTCATTGGAACTCTAATATTGCCACTTTTTAAAAAAAATCAACATCATACTCTACATCTGGGAAGAAAGTAGTGAGTTAACAATGAATTGTTTTCAATAATTTGTTATTTCTTCTACATCTAGCATAAAAACTTCAAAACATTGGATTATGAGATTAAAGAAAACCTATTTGATTATCTCAGAAAAAGACAGCAATTTAAAATTATTTTTCATATTTGAAGGTATATGAAATACATGCTCATATATGTGTGTTCAGAAAAATATGTTTATAGTCTTCTTGGAGACAAATAAAAACTTGAAAACATGTTCTGGGAGAAAGACAGGTGATTGGAAACTAAGGAATCAAGAATGAACAGAACACTGTGTTACATGGGAATAAAATATCAAGAATCTTTTTGAATTGCAAAACATGTCTTTCATAACCTCCCCTGTTACTCTTTTCCCGGTAAAAAATTCAGTTGGGTGAAGATAACAAAATATATTGAACAGAGATTAAGGGGTCAAGTGAGGTGTGATTATATGGGAATCATTGGTGTATAAATGGAATTTCCATATAAATGTGTGACTGAAGTTCAGTAGGAAGAGAAGAAAGAATGAAAAAAGAGCTTAGGGATAAGCCTTGTGAAACACCAACATTAAATGTGCAAAATGAGGCATATGAGCCAGCAAAGCAGCCTGAGATCCTGTGGCCAGAAAAAAAGGAAATAGTAGGAGCATCTGGTCCCACCAAGGCTGAAGCAGAAGTTTGTTTTAAGAAGGGCGTGGTTAGCATATCAAAGGCCCCTGATAATGAAGGACGGTGTGACAAAGGCCACTGAGAGTTAATGTAAGATTATAAAGAGATATATCCTCTATCTTCATCTACAAGGAGCTCTCTGGTGACTTTTGTGAGAGAAGTTCGGGTGATTTCTTAGAGAGTTAGAAATGAACTGCAATGAGTTGAGGAATAGAATTGGAGAAAAGGATATAAATGTAACACTTCCAAAAATATGGCTATGAAGGGACGAAGCAAGATAAGATAGTAATGGGGGTAAAAATTAAAAGAAGTATTCAGTTTTTGAAGACTCAGGAAACTTGAAAATATTATAGGAGTGCAACATCAACAAATAGAGGGACAAGAATTATAGAATACTAGCGAACAAGTTAGTGTAACTATGAGATTTACATTGGATGAGGAGAAAATACATGAGAAAGAATAGAGCTGATGGTATAGTTATTATTTATTTACTTATTCTGGAGTTGAGGTCTCACTCTGTTACCCAGTCTGGAGTATGGTGGATCAATCACGAAGATCATAGCTCGCGGAGCCTTGAACCCTCTGGGCCCAAGTAATTCCTCCACTTCGGCGCCTGACACTACAGGTGTATGCACAAAGTCTGGCTCATTTTTTTTTTTTTTTTTTAATTTTTCGTAGAGACGAGATTTCACTATGTTGCCCAGGCTGGTCTCAGGGTTCTTGGCTCAAACAACCCGCCAGCCTCAGCCACCCAAGTGCTGGGATTATAGGTCTGAGTCACTGCACTTGGCCTGAGAGCATGTTTAATATAAAAATATATACAAGCTCATGTGTGTGTGTGTTTATGAAGAATTACTTGTTTTTACTTTGTTGATATTTCCAAGTTTCCTATTATGTGTATGACCAGTTTTTATAATCCCCAAATATGTTTTATTAGTATGTGTGTGTATTATTATGTAAAAGATATAAATAGTAATACTTGAAAGAGATCTGTCAAATATACTTTTGTTGGAAAGTAGAACTTTGGTGATTTTCTTTTAGTTTTATGTCCTTTTAGAGGTTTTCTACAATAAATATAAACTCCCTCTATACCAAAATTAAAATGTTATTTTTATAAGGGCACCCTGAACTTAGCAGGAACTGCTGCATCTAAATTTGTTTTTATTGCTTTATTCTAGATCCTTTACATAATGTGGCTTATAAAACCATCACTTAGAGGTTTTCTATGGTTTGTCAGTGTAATGGAGGAAGCTAAAATAGTTCTATGGCATTTGATTAATAGTTCCTGATTAGATTCTTTCAACTTACGCCAAAGAGAAAACGGAGAGAAAAAAATGATAAATTTTAAAATGTTTTCAGAATCTGAAAGTAATTTCCACTAACTCCAATCCTGGTAATTTTGGAATAAGTAAAATACCTGTTGGTATTTTACTTTGCCTGTTTTACTTCGTGACATAGGTTAACCACTGAGCCCGATATAATAAAAGGAAAGAAGTTTATGCATCCAAATATAGATTAGAAGCCAGTTCCCATATTGCACATTACATAAAAATCACATGCCTCAGATCATTGAATTTAAAAAAATGAGATTTTATAGTTATAAAGAAATGTGGATTTTTTTTCCCTTCCTTCCTTCCTGTCTTTCTTCCGTCCTTCTTTTTATTTTTAATTTGTCATTTTTCATTGGACAAAGTTTTTCTAAGAATGGAGGAAAATGAGGAAAATGATACAGAACAAGAAAATTAAAGATTGCTGAATTTAAAGAAACACCATAATGCATTTCTTTATGTCAAAGATAATTTATGAAGTCATGTGTATGTGTGTGAGTTTGTGTGTATAAACATATAAGCTTGCAGAATAATGGGAGCATCATAGAGGATTATCAAAGGTCAAATCACCGAAAAATTAGCATCAGAAAAGAAATTGAGAAAACTCTTAGACATACTAAGTAGAATAGAGAGAAACAATTTTTTTTGGTCAAAATATTAGAACACCTACAAATAAAATAAAGACTCGGAGGTCAGAAAAATTAAAAAAATTAAAAGACAAATTTATAGTATAAGATATATAGATGATATGTGGGAGAAGTTTAAGGAGACAATCTCATTTTTAAAAATATACAACAATGTGATTAAAAATAGTACTAACACTTTAAAATTTGACAAACATTTAACAACTTAGTTATTTTTATGAAGAGAAATACTTAACAAGAACTTCTAAAACATTTATAAAGTGTAAAAAATCAATATTTTCAAGACTGTTTAGTCCATTAATTCAACATTTATAAATGTATTTTAAGGAAATACTCACATGAATATTTAAGCAAAAAATTTTTCATGACATCATCAGCATATTAAACATTGTAAATTCTCTAAATTTCCAGATTTTGTTAAAAAAATAACACTACACGACTATGAAATAATATTGAGAGTTTCAAATCAGTTTATTTTCATGGAAAAATATTTATTACAACATAATGTTAAAGTGACAAAAAGATTTCTAAACCATATACTTAAATGCTTCTAATTTAGCAAATATATATATATATTTATGGTAGATGATTAAAATTTTTATATCTAGAAAGGAATTACTTCTGCATGGCTGAGCAAGAGTAACCCGAGTCTTTCTCATATAATTAATATACATATAAACATTTTATTGACTCAGAAATATAATGACTCAAAATATCTCGAATAATATCTTGAGAATTTTGAATGAGGGTAGGGAAAACTAGGTTGAACACAGTATGTTACAAAATTTGAAAACCAATTGTCTATTGTAGTAGCTTTATATTATGTCATTTCAAGTAAACTAGAAGTTAATTGACTGAAAGTCTCTTTCTTAATTAATCTGGTTGAGGGATAAGAAATGTGCCAAAAAGTATGCAACATAGAACGGAAGCAGCATTCATGTTCTTGTACACAAGGTCCATGTATGGTTAGATGGTGTTGCAGTTCACACATGGTTGAGAATGGGCTAGCTCACATTGTTGACAGTTGGGCTTACAGGTTCTACATGCAGTTCCATGATGGAATACATCCGTGTTTTTAGAAAATTAGTTTATGTTTTATTTTAGAGGTGTGGGGTACAAATGAGGGTTAACTACATAAATTGCCTGGATTTAGGTGAAGCTTGAGATTCTAACTGACCCTCACTCCCCTGGTGGTGGACCAGGTACCCTTTGTGTTGTCATGTTACCCCCGTCCAGGGACTGCCAATCTCTCCATCAAATTACCAACATCATTTTTCACAGACCTGAAAACGAAAAATAGAAATTCATCACTTTTCTGCGGGTCACCTGCATCATTCAGTTTGAAAACCTAGAGGCAACTCATAATTGATTTGTGTCCTAGAGAAAGGCTGCTGTGGGTTTCAGTTTATTCTTCTGAGTTCCTTTGTCCTCATGGGCTGTATTTTGTTCCATTTTGTCTTGCTTTTTCTCACATCATGTCCATTCCCAACTGCCAGCCTTGCTATCATCAGGTCTTATACCAGACTCAGAGTGACACAGGCTTCTTAACCAGTTCCCACAATCACGTAAGCCTATGATCCCTATGATCTGTTGAATTTTGTCTAGTGGTCTGCATTTCTGAGTGAATCCTAACAAATACAGCTACCAATGTGTTACTGGCACTTGATATTCCCACTTATCAGCAGTCATTACTTATCATGGTAAGTGTATTTATCAATTATCATGAACCACAGCATGTATCTGTGCTCATTTAGCAAAAGTAAGTGACTATAACTATATTGTTATATTAAGTCCTTGAAGGAGGTCATGGTGTAGACAAGTCACTATAACATGGTAAAAGATATAAAACACAATTTAAAAAATACAATATGGTGTGAAAAATGTAGCAGGTGAGGCAGGTTCTGGCATAATCTAGGGGTTAGAAACACTTATCCATAGTGTGCTAAGAAAAATATATTTTCGTATCAACTCTGTTATTTTTCCACTTATTTACAGAAATCATTGATATTCTACTTTGAGACTGACATAGATATATTCATCTTATCTTCTTGCTTTACAATTTCTTGAAGAGTAGAAAGTCACTGTTATAAGTTTGAATTTTCTTCAGGCAAATGCAGTCACAGAGTAAAATATTCTCAGACATTTTTGTTTTCTTCTGCTAATCAGGACTTTCATGACAATTTTCTGAATTGACAAAAGAGTTAAAGTATAAACTTGGTTTTTAATCTGAATATTACATTATTTTTTATTCTTCTCACAGATTGGAAAACTCTTTGTACTCTCTGGAGTTGTTGGGAAGAAAAGGGAATTTTTGTATATATGAGATTTACTTCTGAAAACATGATTAATTTTTCTGGAAGGCAGGACATATTTCATATAAATAGCTTTAATTTAGGCTGGGTTCATAAATCATAAGAATTAGAAAGTCTTGAATACATAATGTGAAATAAATGGTCAAGCGAGGGAATCAATAATGACAAGATCTGTTAAAAGATACGAAACCATTCATTTAAAAAATCAGAACAGACAAAACATGCATATAAAATCATGGTTAATCATCAATTTCTATAGAAATTTGAAATATCTAAAGTGTCATCTCTTTAAATAGCTAAGCTATGGTAAACTTTGTCTTTCTATTTCAAAATTCTCAAAGTTTTGCATCCTTTTTGCTTTGTCTCCAATTTTCTTGGCACAACTCATTACTGTACCAACTCAATAAAATCGAAAATAATTAAGTACTCATAAATGTCTGTGATAGTGCCCTGAATATAAAGCCAGGGAAATGCTCTGTTACTGTGAGGTCCACTTCAGAATAACAGAAATATTTTGTCACAATACAAATACAATATAGTCATTTAACTTATTTTTTAAAATCAAGTAACAAATAAAATTTTTTAGATGTAAAATGTGCATCAATTAGGAAGATCCAATAGATTGAGATCTGAAGGTTGTTTTACTGTCAAGTACTACAAAGGAAGGATTAAACACAACCAAAATGTGTACAGTTGATTCTTGCAATTTGCAGGAGTCATGGCCTATAAAGTCACCAACTATGAACATGAGTCAGTGAATATTGATCTATGGCTTTAAGGGGAAATACAAGATTAGGTTCTTGCAAGCCTTTGGTCTCAACATTTTTGTCAACTGAAACACCATTTACAGGTTTGGTTGCCAGCATCCTCATAAACGCCATCATGCAATATACCCACCAACAGGGCTGCTCTTCCACACAACCCTTTTCCTATATACCATTTAGCAGGTATTAAGAGTCTTCTAGCCGGACTCGGTGGCTCAGCCTGTAATCCCGCGCCTTTGGGAGGCTGAGGTGAGTGGACTGCCTGAGCCTGCAGGTTTGAGACCCGCCTGGGCAGCGAGACCTCATCTCTACAATAAATCAAAATATGAGCCGGGCATGGTAGTGCATGCCTGTAATTCCAGTTATTTGGAAGGCTGAGGCGGAAGGATCGCCGGAGCCCAGAAGGTCGAGGCTGCGGTGGCCGGGAGCGGCCACTGCACTCCAGTCTGGGCGACAGAGTGAGACTCCAACTCACACACAAAAAAGTACCTACTACCTTCTAATATAATTACAGTTCACCCTTGAAAATCATGGATTTGAATCTTGTGAGTTCACCAACACACACATTTTATTCAATAAATATATTGGAACACTTTTTGGAGATTTGCAACAATTTGAAAAAAATCTTGCAGATGAACCTAGAGATATTTAAAAAATAATTTAAAAAATCTTGCAGATGTAGCCTAGAGATATTTTAAAAATAAAAATATATATATAATTGATGTGTAAATATATGTAGTCTACTTTTTCACTTAATAACAATATATGCATAAATATATCATACATTTTTACAAAATAAACACACACATGCACTTCAGACAGACTGTGCCACTCACAGTGGACAGAAATGCAAACAAATGTAAAACTAGAGTATTAAACCATAGCTGCATACAATTAACTATAGTCCACATTGTACTACTGTGATGATTTTGTAGCCACATTCTCTAGCTATTGTGTTGAATTCAAGCATTGCCAGTAACTGCTTAAAGCACTTTGTGACACTAATTACCTCTGTGTGAGCAGTTCCTCTTTCCAGCAAATTGAATATTGCAGTAAAAGTGATCACAGTAAAAGTTCTTGCATATTTTTCATCATGCTTACTGCAATGCCATAAACTTTGAATAACACCACTCTAAGCAATGAGACCTGTCACTAGCAATGCTGGAAGTGCTCTCAAGAAGGAGAGAAAAGTAATGACAGTAAAATAAAATGTTGAATTGCTTGATAGGCACCATTGATGTCTGCAGCTGCAGTTGCCCAATATTTTAAGATAAATGACTCCAGCACATGTGAGGGACATTGTAGGAAGAAACATACAAGAAAATAAGTAAGAAAGAAAGGAAATTTATGAAGCCATCACAGCTGCTATGAAGCAGGCATAAAAACCCTGTACTTTTTGCATAATATCTTATCATCTTGCAGTAACAATGCAGTTTTATGTGGGTGCAGTGTTGCTATATGAAAGGCATACCTACCTTTCTTTCCATTGATTAGCCCAGGCTTTGCCTATGAAGCAGTCTGATCTCTGTCACGTCAATAAACTTATTTTCACAAAAAGCAATTAATCAATCAAGCAAGATTAATCTATATGCTCTAATATGATTCAGGAACAAGAAAACTTATTATATGACAACTTAGAGCAAAAAATAAGGTGAAAGATCTAAAGCTTGAAAATTTAATGTCAGTAAAGGATGGTTTGACGATTTCAGAAAGAGATTTATCTTTAAAAAATGTCAAGATAACAGAAGAAGTATTTTCTGCCCACCAAGAGGAAGCAGACAAATTATCAGAAGTCATTAATAAAAAATCAGCCAGAGCCAGGCTCGGTGGCTCAGCCTGTAATCCTGGGCTTTGGGAGGCTGAGGTGAGTGGATTGACTGAGCCTGCGGGTTCGAGACCCACCTGGGCAACTTGGAGAGACCTCATCTCTACAATAAATCAAAAAATTAGCCGGGCGTGGTAGCGCGAGCCTGTAGTTCCAGGTACTTGAAAGACTGAGGCAGAATGATTGCTGGAGCCCAGCAAGTCGAGGTTGCGGTGGCCGGGAGCATGCCACTGCACTCCTGTCTGGGTGACAGAGTGAGACTCCAACTCAAAAAATAAAAAAAATACAAAAAATAAAAAATAAATCTCTGCCGGGCTCGGTGGCTCAGCCTGTAATCCCGCGCCTTTGGGAGGCTGAGGTGAGTGGATTGCCTGAGCCCACGGGTTCGAGACCTGCCTGGACAACTTGATGAGCCCTCATCCCTACAATATCAAAAAATTAGCCGGGTATGGTAGCACGCAGCTGTAATTCCAGCTACTCGGAAGGCTGAGGCGGAAGAAGCGCCGGAGCCCAGCAGGTCGAGGCTGCGGTGGCCGGGAGCGGCCACTGCACTCCAGTCTGGGCGACAGAGTGAGACTCCAACTCAAAAAAAAAAAAAAAAAATCTGCCAGACAGATTTTTAATGGAGATGAAGGTATTCTACTCTGAATACAAAAAAAGTTACAAAGGAAATGTATTGTAAAGAAACGGAAGTCAGCACCAGAATTTTAGGCAGAAAAGGATAGGCTAACTACTGTTTTGTGCAAATGTGGTTGACTTTATAATCAGAACTGCTCTTATCTGTAAAAGATGCTAGTCCTTGAGCCTTGAAGGAAAAATATAAGCAATAGCTACCAGTCTTTTAGTCATACAGCAGGAAGGCCAGGATAAGAAATTGTTTTCTGGATTGGTTCCATCTATGCTTTGTCCCTGAAGTCAATAAGTATCTTGCCAGTAAGGAACTGCTTTTTAAAGTTCTTTTGATATTGGAAAAAACCCCTGGCCAACCAGAACCCCATAAATTCAAAACTGAAGGCACCAAAGTGGTCGGTTTGCTTGGCTCCAAATACAATGTTTCTAATTCAACTTCCAGGTCAGTGGGTCATAATGACCTGTAAGGATCAATACACATGATACTTTATGGAAAGAACTGTGAACACTGTTGAAGAGAACCCTCATCCAAAGAAGATCAGGAAAGTCTGCTGAAAGGATTATACCACAAAGATGCTATTGTTGTTATAGAAAAAAAACTGTGGAAGTCATAAAGCCTAAAACAATACATTCCTTCTAGAAAAAAACAAAAACAATTGTGTTCAAATGTTGCACATGACTTCACAAGATTTGTGACAGAGTCAATAAAGAAAATCATGAAAGAGAATGTGATATGCAAAAATGCTATGGAGGTTGGCATCTCAAAACCCTCAAAGAAGGGCTTCAAGGTATGGATCATGGATACATTCCAGGGCTTACAGACATCACACCAGAGAAATTAATAGAAAGTGACTTGAAGGAGATGAGTGTATCTGAACCTGTGTCAACTGATGAGGAAGAAGATATAGATAAATCAGTATCAGAAAACAAATTGAAATTAAACAATATGGCAAATTATCTGACTGATTATTAAAGGCTGATTTTCATTTATTTTATTACAAGGACCCTTCTATGATACAAGCACTGAAACTAAAGCAAGCACTGGAAGGAAAATTAGCTTCATATAGAAGCATTTTTAGAAAATTGCAAACGCAGGAGACACCCTTATGGAAATTGGAACTGGCAACCAATTCCTTATCAAAACCCCAAGTGCCCATGCCATAAGAGATTAGATAGACAACTGGGACCTCTTCAAACTGAAAAGCTTCTGCAAAGCAAAAGAAACCAAGAAGTGGGGAGACAACCCACAGAATGGGAAAAATATTTGCCAACTCTATATCTGACAAAGGCCTAACATCTAGCATCTACAAGGAACTCAAATATGCTGAAAGAAAACAAAACAAAACAAAACAAAACAAAATAGCCCCATTAAACAGTGGGCAAAATACATGAATAGAAACTTCTCAAATGAAGATACACAGGCAGCCAACAGACACATGAAAAAGTGCTCAGTCTCACTAATCATCAGAAAAATGCAAATCAAAACCACATTGAGATATCACCTAACCCCAGTAAGAATGGCCATCATTAGTTGGAACTGGCAACTGATTTCTGATCAAAACCCAAAGTGCCTAGGCCATAAGAGATAAGATAGACAAGTGGGACCTCATTAAACTGACAAGCTTCTGCAAAGCTAAATAAACCATCAAGAGAGCAGGGAGACAGTCCACAGAATGGGAAAAAATAATCGCCAACTGTATATCTGACAAAGGCCTAACATCTAAGATCTACAAGGAACTCAAACATGCCGAAAGGAAAAAAACAAACAGCCCCTTTAAAAAGTGGGCAAAAGACATGAACAGACACTTTTCAAAAGAAGATATATGGGCGGCCAACAGACACATGAAAAAATGCTCAGCCTCAATCATCATTAGAGAAATGAAAATCAAAACCACATTGAGATACCACCTAAGCCCTATAAGAATGACCATCATTAATAAAACAAACAACAACAGATGCTGGTGAGGATGTAGAGAAAAAGGAACACCTCTACACTGCTGGTGGGAATGCAGACTAATACAACCTCTTTGGAAGACAGTGTGGAGATTTCTGAAAGAACTAAAAATTGACCTTCCATATGACCCAGCAATTCCCCTATTGGGAATATACCCAGAGGAACTCAAATCATCCTACAGAAAAGATACCTGCACACGTTTATTTGTTGCAGCTCTATTCACAATAGCAAAAACATGGAACCAACTGTGTTGCCCATTGAAGCTGGACTGAAGTAAAAAATTTGGTACATATACACAATGGAATATAATTCAGCCATAAACGACAAATATGTGGGCTTTGCAGCAAATTGGATGGATTTGGAATCGGTCATACTCAGTGATTTATCACAAAAACAAAGAAATGAGTTCCATATGTTCTCACTCATAAGGTGACCTTGAACAATTACAATGCTATAAGAAAGTAATTGGTAGTAGTGGAAAACTGTCAGAGGAAGGAGGGGTAGGACTGGCAGTAGGGGAAAACTGCTAGGGGAGGGAGGGGCATATCTCATCAACAAGGGTACCTGTATAATCAATGTTTGTATACCTAACCCTGTATTGTACCCTACATCTTTATAATAAATTAATTAATTAAAAAAAGAATGACCATCATTAATAAAACAAACAACAACAAATGCTGGTGAGGATGCAGAGAAAAAGGAATGCTTCTACACTGCTGGTGGGAATGCAAACTAGTGCACCCTCTTGGGAAATCAGTGTGATAATTTCTGAAAGAACTAGACATTGACCTTCCACATGACCCAGCAATTCCACTACTGGGAATATACCTGGAGGAACTCAAATCATTCTACAAAAAAGATAACTGCACATGGATGTTTATTGCAACCCTATTCACAATGGCAAAAACACGGAACCAACCGTGCTGATCATCGAAAATGGACGAGTTAAAAAATATATGGTGCATATACAAAATGGAATATTATACAATCATAAAGAAGGGCAAACATGAACTTTGCAGCCACTTGGATGGATTTATAGTCTATCATACTCAGTGATCTATCACAGAAACAAAGAACAGAGTACTGCACCTGGTCTCCCTCATAAGCAGATCCTGAATATTTACTATAATATAAGAAAGGGGTTGGCAGCAGGATACTGCTGGAGTGGCAGAGGGGGACTCAACATCAATAAGAGTACCTGATCTCAAACCAGGCAAAGTGGGGACCCAAGAGAGGCCCAAACTTTGCCTGTATGATGACCACGTTTATACTTAATACTGAATTGTACCCCACATCTTTAAAATAAAATAAAGAAAGGAAGAATTTGCACAGTATTTCGATAAAGCTACACTTAGTGTGCCTTCCTCTTCTGCCTCTCCTTACACATCTTCCACCTTATTCTGCCTCTGTTACCCCTGAGACAGTAAGACTAACTTCTTGGCTTATTCAATATTAAGATAATGAGGATGAAGAACTTTATGATGATCCACTGTCACTTAATGAATAGTAAATATATTTTTTCTTCTTTATTATTTTTGTAATAGCATTTTGTTTCCTCTAGTTACTTTATTCTAAGAATACAGATAGTACACATAGCATACAAAATATGTGCTAATTGAATATTTTTGTTATTGTCAAGTCTTCCTGTCAACAATAGGCTAGTAATAGTTAACGTTTTTTGAAAGTCAAAACTTATATATGGATGTTTGACTGCATGGGGGTGGTCAGCAACCCAAGCCCCACATTGTTCAAGCTTCGACTTTATATCATTAATATTTGTGTCTATTGTATACTATCACTTCCCATTAAAAGTTATGCTTCATTAGAACATTGATATTGTTAAATACTTTATTTACAAATGTATTCCTAGCACTGAGAACTATACTTGGCATTTAATGAATAGGTATTGATTGAATATTCCACACTCATTTGACAGCACGTTTCACTTATAGAAGGTGCATAAGTACTATAAATCTGCTGTAGAACATTGTGCTTATAGTTAAGGATACTGTATTGACAAATAAAATTTGTTAAGAGGGTAGAACTCATGTTAAGTATGCCTATCACAATTAGATGAGTAAACAGAGATTTCATGGATAAGCAAATGAATAAATGAATGAACTTTAAGGAGTCTGGAAAAAAAATCACTGAAAATTTAGCAATTTTCATCATTATTAGACTTTTTGAAGAAAATCAACTTTGAAAACTTTGAGTGGAATATAAATTCCATAAAGTGAATTTTAGATTGGTCAAATAAACTTAAATCAATTATGAAATTCTCGAATAGATTTAGGCTAGAGATTTAAAAATGTATTTTGCAGGCCACAAAAAAACTACTGAAAAGTTCTGAATGTTGGAAGGAAAAGAAAAAGGATCATATACAAATGGAGCCTCTTGTTAGTTGATTGTAAGTGCCATGATATGTGTTAACATTGATACCTGAGGACCCTTTTTTTAAGTATTTTTTTCTGGAAACTGAAAAGAATGAAAAGAGGAGAAAATAATATGAAAATCAGAAATAAAACTACAATAATTCTAGTAATTATGATAGCACCTTGTAAAAATAAAAAAATAAGATAAAATAGTTTAAAAAAATCTAACAAGTGAAGCAAAACAAGCATCAAAAAAAAAAAAAAAAAAGAATAAAAAATAAAGAAAGGAAACTTAGCCAGAAACAAACAAAATGACTGTGAATTAATAGTGGAAATTTTATGTGAAGATGCTTTCATTAGTTTACTTTTAGTAAACACATTTAAACAGTTTGGCACCCTATTTTTTCTTGGGTTAACAGTATATTTTATATAATATTTGGCTCCTTAATCCTTCATGCAATTCTGAACCCACTGCCTCTTCACATATAAATGTGAAGGTTGCTTATGTGATAAGCAAACTAAATCACATATGTTATTGCTTTTTTGTGATCATTTTATTGCACAGTATCTCAAAAATATTAGGGGTAAGTTATCTTAAACAAATTCTGCAAAGGGGTCACATTCTAAATATTTTAAAAGTTCAAGTTTAATAGAATCCAACTGTTTAACAGCCTACTGATAAATGTGTTTAATTTCTTTTTTGTTTTTTGGTAAAATTTATATTGTGTTTCTTCTTTTTTACTTGACAACACTGCATTATGTATAAACCTACAGGCCTATAACATTTACAAGTATCGCTTCATTTGCAAGTGTCCCAGAAATACAACTGAACATATGGGTAAATACACAAAATTTCCCAACACATAACTAATAGAAAATGTGCAGCACATGGTTACATTCAGAAGCCCGTGGCATGATGTATTCTCTCATCAGAAGAGCAGCTTGGTGTATGAACACACAGAAGTGACAACCAAGAGACACTGTTGAATGTGATTGATTACCTTTGATGTAGTCTATTGTAATAGTCCCAGAACATGGCAAATGATTTAATAGAAGGGATAAGCCGGTAGAGTGATATGAGGACAAACCAAACATTTGAAAAGTAGGACTCCCTCAGAAAACATCCTTGAAAATCAAGTCCAATCAGCCTTCCATATTTGTGGGTTTTGCATCCCTAGATTCAATAAATCTTGGACTGAAACTATTCAGAGAAAAGAAAATCAACAATAATTGTGACTATACTAAAAAAGTACAGAATTTTTCCCTTGTCATTATTTCATATTGCTAAAAATATTTAGCTAGCTTTTATGTTGTATTAGGTATTATAAATAATCTAGAGATAATTTAAGGTATAAGGGATGATATGCATCTGTAACATGCAAATACTATGCCATTTCATATGAATAAGGGACTTTCGCATACTTGGATTTTGGTATCTGCAGGAGTCACAGATACTGAGGGTCAACTCTAATCTTCATTAGCCAGGCTTTCTTTAATTTTATTGATACAGTGAAATTTGAAAGAAAAAAAGTTTTGTTATTAAATTATGGATTAGGTCACAGAAGAAATCATGTTAGGCCAAAATAAGCATTTCCTATCATCAGAATTCATAGGAATTTCTAGAAATCCGTGTCACCTCTAATTTGGATACTAGTAAAAGAGAGAGTTCTATTGCCTTTTGTGTCTTTTCTTTATAGGTAGATTTTTTAAGTGAAATATTTATCAGAGTTTCCAGTCTTACCACAATTTCAATACTTGCACTGTTAAGCCTTTGGAAACAACTAACGATGGTCTGAATATCTTATTTTAGAGAGTAGGAAATCAAGCCTTAATAAAATTGCCCAATTTTATCTTTGTTGATACAAAGACCAGAACTGGAGAGAAAACCCTCTGACTTTGATAATCCTTATACTTTAGCACAGGGCCTCTCTGGCAAATTGCAACACTAAATGCTCATACCACGGTGCTTCTTTGTCTCTGGTACTGTCACATTCGTTACATTCTCTAGAGATTTTTCAGATTTCCCCACATTTTCATCACATTCCTTACAGATTTCTTCAGATTTTGTTACTACACCCCAGCTAATGTAGATCCATGAGATTACAATTTCTAATATTGAAGAGATTTATCTTAGTGTTAACAATCACATGTATTTTAATATGCAGGTAAGTACTGAAAAATATTATTGCCATTTTTTAAGTTATCAAGCTCTAGATAGATCTAATGCTGAAAAAACAAGAAAATATTTTCTCCTAGCTTCAAAAGTAATACAAGGTAATTATGGAAAAGAATGAAAATATAAAAACTATAAAGACAAATTTAAAAATCCAATAGTTATCTAAGTGTATTTCACTTATGAAACTTTGCATTTTACTACACAGACACTTGTATATCTATCACTACAAACAACACGTATAGCAGTTCAACTACTGCAAAAAATTCTCTCATGCTCTCTGTAGTCAACCATTACCTTTTCTTCCTGTCCCTGGTACCCACTGATCAGTCCTTTCTAGTTTCGCCTTTCCTAGCTGGTTTAAAAGTGGAATAAGACAGTACATATCATTTTGAAAAAAGAAGATGATTTATATGATAAAAGTTCTCATATTGTTAGAGTTGTCTCAATATGCTAAAATGAAAATTAATCGTTGATTAAAGAATATAGTAGAGTTTTATTTTTAAGGGCAAAAGGACATTATGAACATTTTATCATGTCACCGATGTGTATTTGTATGTAAGTTGACAGTTCATCTTTTATCTCATTTAATCATCCAGATCTTATGGGATATATGTTTTTATTACCCACCTTTTGCATATAAATAAACTAAAGCACAGTTAAATAACTTAACCAAAGCCAATTTGTAATTCTTATCCATGTAATTCTGGCATCTGATTCTGTGTTTCTAGCAACACTTAATATGTGGCATGTGTTCTGGTATAATGAGTTTGTTCTTCATAATTTTCTATAGTATAAATTATTTGTTTACTTATACAAATAAAATGCAGCATTCCCATCATCACAAAAGGATTAGGGTTCTTTCAAAGTGCTCATTTGGATTCATCTTTGAATTAATTCAACCTGGAAATGACAATTTTGCTATGAGTAGATGACATCATTTTCTTCACCCTGTAAATAAGTTTTATCTACTTGAGGATAATTAGAAATAATGAAATATTATTAATATCTGCCTTTATGTGTGTTCAAAGGAGGGCTATATTCAAAGTTAGTTAAATTCCTCTTGCATGTGACATCTTTCATCATTGTCAAAGCGGTCAAGATATTATTGCTTTGTGATTCCAAAATAAAGACAGTCCTTAATATATTTGTATAGAAATCAGAAAATGAACAATAGCATGTTTCACAACTGTTCATTATATAGTTCTCTTTGGAGCTGTATTTTTTTGCATTTCTTATGACTCATCATCATTTAAACAGCTTTATTGAGGTATAGTTGGCATACAAAGCATTGCACATGTTTAATGCATACAGTTTGATGAGTTTGGACATATGCATGCATACTGGACACTGTCACCACTGTTCAGATAATACACATATCCATCATCTCTAAAAGGTTCCTTGTGCTCCACCTTTTTTTATGGGGGGAGTAAGTAGACTTAACATACAACCTGCCTTCAACACATTTTTAAGTGCAAAATACCATGTCATTAACTATACAAACTATGTTGTACGGTAGATCTCTAAACATATGTATCTTGCGTAACTGAAACTTTATACCTATGGACATCAATTCTCCACTTCCATCTACCTGGTAATCACTATTCTATTTTCACTTTTTGTGAATGACTATTTTAGATGACTTGTATAAACAGAATCATACAGTATTTGTCTTTCTGAGACAAATTTCACTTAGCATAAGGTCTTCCAGGTTCATTCATGTTGTCAATTTTCTTAAGCATGAATAATATTTTGTTGCATTATATTCCACATTTTCTTTATCCATCTATTAGTTGATAGAGATTTGAGCTATTTCTATATCTTGGCTATAGTGAATAATGCTGCAGTATAGATATATCTTTGATATTCTGGTTTTAATTGTTTTATTTTTTTAACTACAAAGTGGGATTGTTGGGTGATTTGGTAGTTCTTTTAAGTTATTTTAGGAACTTCCATACTCTTTTCTATAGTGGCTGCACCATCACATTTAGAGTATGTAACTACGTTAACTTCATAATAAAATAATATTTTATTTAAATATTTATTTGAGTTAATATTGTAAAAATATCTTGTAATTATGCAAAATAAAGGTAGATAGGATAAAAGAAATGCAAAACCTTATTTAAAAACCTATTTGAACTCAAATCTATTTAGAGTCTCTGAGACCAACTAAAGAAAAAAAAAGTAGAAGTGATAAGAAAGAGCTATGTGTCAACACATCTCTTTTTAGATTTGTTTAAGAACTGGTTAATGTTTGTGAAATGGCTAATGCCAAATCTTTGTCAGAGCAAATTTATTTAAATTAAAACTATTGATTAAATTTATTACCAGTTGCATGTATGGAAGTGAACTTTTACTACAAAGAGAGTAGCATTTTGCCTGCTTTCTGAGCAAATCTGATGTTAAGGACTATTAAGAGATTATCTGAATTATATGTGGCCATCATAGAATTATAGTGAAATACACAGGTTTACCCTTAAAATAAAGTGAAATAACGTGTTGTTACTTTAAAAGTGACAATAATAAGTAACTGAAATAAACTTTGGTTTTTGGAACTTCACATTTTGGTGACTATTTTTAACCCGATGCCTTACGAATAATTTAGCTCTTTATCTCACCTATTTTATTATCTTAAATATTATTGCCAATATTTAGGATTAGAACCAAATATGATAAATTATCAGATAATTTGATAACAGTATTAATTTGATTAATTACATAGAATGGTCAATATTTTTACTATTTTGACTTTAAAATAATTTGTCAATATTTCTACTATTTTGACTTTAAAAAAACTTCCCCATAAGTTTCTTTCCTTATAAAACGTAATTAGTATGTTAACAAGTTTGAGTGCTTATTGTGTTCAAAACACAAAATATATTTTAATTGCTCACTCTCACAATTTTACTGAGTGGAGCCATTTCCCTGGATTGTTATTTTATCTATGGCTTCTGCATTGAATAAAGTCTGCTTTGTTATTACATGTTAGAGTTTCATAATACATAGGAATGACTTAGATTCCCACTATTAAAATGGAAAACTTTGTTTCTCATGTGTAAACTACATTGTTTCATTTTATTTTGAGATTAACTTTACTAGTTTGAATATATATATGTGTGTATTATATAGTGCATCTATATTACTAGTATATGTATAGAACTTCATGGTCTTTTTTACATTATAGTCATTATTTTTTGAAGTTAATTGGTAAGACATTTCTCTTGGCTGAGTATAAGCTCAGCTTCAAATTTCTTCTGATATTGAGTATATATAAACTTAAAAACAAATAAGTGAATAAATAATAGTTGTTGAAATGCAGGAACCATGATAAAAATGGTGTACACTTTTTCGTTAAGTAAGGCAAATAGATAAACAGGATATTAAAAAAATTCAGCTCTATCACTGCTAAACTAGGTTGTAGGACATGACTTAGCTTTGAAACATCAGAATTTTTTTTTGTTTTTTGTTTTTAAATATCAAATCCCTGTGTAGAATTAGCTCATCCAAGCATTGGATATGCTGAAGAATTGCAGCACTTCCCCATAAGTTTCTTTCCTTATAAAATGTAATTAGTATGTTAACAAGTTTGAGTGCTTATTGTGTTCAAAACACAAAATATATTTTAATTGCTTACTCTCACAATTTTACTGAGTGGAGCCATTTCCCTGGATTGTTATTTTATCTATGGCTTCTGCTTGCTTTAGGGTGACAGATAGACCTGCAATCATTTTAAGACACAAACAGAATGCTCATTCTGTAAATAGAAGGCCCAGATCAAATTAATAACAACATAAACTCCCAATTTGGTTTATTTGTTTACTTATTTATATATTTATTTATTTTTAACTTTAAAATTTTTATTTTAAAATTATGGGGTACAATTCAGGGTTGGGTATACAAATATTCATTGTGCTGGTACCCTTGTTGATGAGGTGTGCCCCCCCTTTCCCAGGCAGATTCTTACTGCTGCCAATTTCACCTCGCCACCCCCCATTACCTTGGCTTGGGTATCAGTGTGATGTAAGCTTCATAAAATGATTTGGAGAGAGTTTCATCTTTCTCAATCACCTGGAATATTTTTAATAGGATAGGTATCAGTTCCTCCTTGTAAGTTTTATAGAATTCTGCTGAAAAGTCAACTGGTCCAGGGTTTTTTTTTGTGTGTAGGTAGTTTTCTTATGACATATTCAATTTCTTGGATTTCTATTGGTCTATTTAGGGTCTCGATTTCTTCTTGTTTCAACCTGGGGAGGATGTGTAATGTCAGAAAGTCCTCCATTTCCTTTAGGTTTTCAAGTTTGTTTCTATACCAGTGTACATAGTAATCTCTGATAATCTTTCATATTTCTTCAGGGTCAGTTGTGACTTCATCTTTTGTGTCTCTGATTGAGTTTATTTAGGCTTTTTCTCTCTTTTTCTTGGTCAGTCTAGCTAGGGGACCATCAAACTTGTTTATCCTTTCAAAGAATCAGCTTTTTGTTTCATTGTTTTTTTTTTTTTTTTTTGGTATTATTATTTTGTCTCTTATGTCCTGGATTGGGGTTTTTATTTTGGTGATCTAGATTCTTATGCTAAAGTTAGGGTTTTGGTGGTCTTGCTTTTCCAGCTTCCTTAGGTAACTTGTTAGGCTGCTAACTTGTAATCATTCTGGTTTTTTCCATGTATGTTTGTAGAGATATGAATTCCCCTTTACTGCTTTCATGGTATCCTAGAGGTTTCGATAAGATGTTTCTTCATTTTGATTTGTTTCCAGGTATCTTTTAATTGCTGTTTTGATGTCCATGTTGATTCAGGAGTTGCTTAGCATTGTGCTGTGTAGTGTTCCTGTCTTTGTGGGTTTTGGGGGATCTTTGTTGGTGTGGATATTTATTTTTATTCCACTGTGGTCTGAGAAGGTGCATGGCTAGATTTCAATCTTATGAAATTTGTTTATGCTTGATTTATGGTCAAGGATGTGGTCAATTTTAGAGTACATTTCATGTGGTGATGAGTAGAATGCATATACTGTGGTCGTTGGGTGGATTGTTCTGTAGGTATCATTTAAGTAGATTTGGTCAAGAGTCATATTGAGGTTCCAGATCTCCTTGCTGATTTTTTTGTCTTGATGATCTGTCTAGGGTTGAGAGTGGGGTATAAAAGTTCCCAGCTATGATAGTGTTAGAGGCAATATCTTTTTTTAAGAGCTGTTTTATGAAAGTTGGTGCTCACAGGAGTTGGATGCATATATGTTTAGGATGGATATTTCTTGTTGATGGATTGAACCTTTTATCAGTATATGCTGACCTTCTGTATTTTTTAAATTTTTGATAGCTTAAAGGGTATTTTGTCTGATATTAAGAGCCTAACTCCTTTCATTTGTGTTCCATTTACCTGAAATTTTGCTTCCCCTCTTCTTACTTTGTGTCTGTGGGTGTCCTTTCTGGTGAGATGAGTCTCTTAGAGACAATATAAAAATGCTATATTTTATAAAAATATAAAAATAATGTTGCCTCATGATATTTTATCCATTTTGCCTTTCTATGTCTCTTCAGTGGTGCATTTAATCCATTCACATTCAGGCTAATTATTGAAATGTGAGTGTGTATCCCTGTCATGAGGTTCTTATAGAGTTGTTGTTCCTGTTTGTTTGTTGTCTTTCTTTTGATTTTTGGATTGATTGATGTGTGTTTTCAATCTTTTTCCTGCATTCTTGTCAAGAATGTTGTCATACTTTTTCCCTTTCTTCTGTGTTTAATACTTTATTAAGTATTTCTTGTAGAGCTGGTCTAGAGGCAGCATAAGTTCTTAGGGACTGAATGTCTGGGAAAGTTTTTCATTCTCTCTCACTGATGAAGCTTAACTTAGCTAGGGAGGCTATTCTTGGTTGAAATTGCTTTACTTTGAGAACTTTGAAGACTGGGTTCTATGTTCTCTTAGTCTGAAGTTTTTCTGTAAGTTAATCTGCTGCTATTCTAATTGGTCCTCCTCAGTTAGGTAGTCTGACCTTTTTTTCTTGCTATCTTTAGGATTTTCTCTTTTATACCTATTTTGTTTAGGTGAATTATTTCGGGTCTAGGAGTTGGTCTTCTCGTTTCTTGTCTTGCAGGGGTTCTCAGAATCTCTTGTTTTTGAATGGTTGCATTACTGATGTGATGAGGGAAGTTTTCTTAAATAATTTTATGGAATGTTTTTTTCCAGGGAGGGCTTTGTCTCTCTTTCTGCCTCAGGAAGTCCAATTACTCTTAGGTTCGGCCTCTTGAAAGAATTGCTCATCTCTTGAAGGTTTTGCTCTGTTTTTTAAGCTTCGTTTCTATGTTTTTGACAGTTTGGGTTAGTTCTATATTTTGGTCCTCAGGCTCTGAGATTCTTTCTTCTTGGCTAATTCTGCTTTCCATGCTTATCAGTTTGTTATTTATTTCATTCACAGTATTCTTTATTGCTGCTATCTCAGTTATCAACTCTTTCCTATTTTCCTCTTATCTCTCCTCAGTTCTATTTAGTGCCTCTATTAATGTCTTGATATCTGGGTTTGTAGATTGATTCCAGTCATTCTGGGGGCTCTTCATTGCTTGCATTCTGAAGTCTGTTTTCTCAGTGTCTGACCTCCCAGGAGTCTGTATGAGACAAATATTCTTCTTTTGGTTTTTCTTCATTTGTGTAGATTTTCCTCTCCTCCATGTTTTTTTTTTCTTTTCTCTTCTTTAATTCTGTTGTTCAGGAATGGTGGGTTGCTTTACTTCTTTTGCTCAATCACCTATTCTTGCTTATGTGGATCCTCTGACTTTGTTCAATTCTGAAGCCGAACTGTGGGTTGGGGCTGTACATTTTGCAATCTTGAGATTTAATTGAGGGGGGAGCTGTGATTCAAAATTTATCTGCAGATCTCAGTATCCACCACAGGTGTATGGGTACCCTGGAACCCACTTCCTACTGCCTATACTCTGTGCATGCAGTGAGTGTATAGGTTTGCTCCCTGAAAGCAAAATGAGGTAAAGAGAAAGGAAACGAATGGAAAAAGGAAGGAGGGGGGCTAGAGAAAGGTGGAGAGAGAGAAGAGTAAGAGAGAAAACAGACAGACATACTAACTAACAAATGAAAAGAAACACAAAGACAGAAAAGAATTAAAAAAACTAAAACATACAGACAATCATACAAACAGACAAACCAACAAAGACCTCACTATTGATGTACTCTTCCCATACACAAACAGGAAGTCTAAAGAAAGAAAAAAAAAAGCAAAATAGCAGAAACAAAGCAAATATGAAAATGTTCTAAGAAACAGAAAGAGAGAAAAAAACTAAAACAAAC
The DNA here is from genome assembly GCF_000164805.1 of Carlito syrichta. Lineage (NCBI taxonomy): Eukaryota > Metazoa > Chordata > Mammalia > Primates > Tarsiidae > Carlito > Carlito syrichta. Next base: position 243,321 of record NW_007247829.1, read on the forward strand.
AAACAGAAAACCAAAAATGAGCAAAACAAACAGACAAAAAACAAAAATGAAAAAATTAAGATAAGGAACCAAACTTGCTCTGAGGTCGTTTCTGTAAGTCCAATGCCCTTTCCGTTCAGATCTCTAATTCTTAGCACAGGCTGATATTGTTGCTCAATGCTTGGGTCAGATGCCCAAGGCCTGCTGTGAAAGGAGGTTGGATCAGTTCTTTACTCACCAGCCTTGCTGCTTGTCAAGTCTGCCACTAAGATCTGACCTGTCAGTGTCTGATCCAGCATGGGGGAAGGGCTTCTGTCTCTCCAATTTGATGAGATTACCTTAGGCCCCAAATTGGAGGATAGGTGGAGCTGGGCGGTGCGATGCAGGTGTCTGCCTAGTCCTGGGACAGAGAAAATGGCTGCTCTCACCATTTCTTCACTGGGCATGGGGCTTCTCTCCAGCTCCCCCAGAACTTTTCTTTCCACTGATTGGATTCAGGGCTGTAGCTGATTTGTTATAGCAAATGATAAGAATCAACTGGATTCGGCAGGCTTTTCTCAGGAGAGTCCCATGAACAGCAGATGATCTTGCATGCTACAGGGTGGTGGGGGCTTGCAATCACCTTCAGAGGAGGGCCTCTAGGTGTATGAACCCGAGTCTCCCCTCAGACGAACTTTCACTCTCTCATCAGTACACACCTACTCATGCAGAGAGACTTTATGGACACTTGGTTTTGCGGAGACTCTCATAGTCCAACATGTATGGTCACCATCTTGTCTGGACCCCCCCCCCAACTTGATTTAATGTAAATAATGTTCTCCTTCTCCCAGGTGTGCATACTTTCAGAGTGTAAGGCACTTGGCTCTCCTGTTTATTTTCTGTTTTCTTCATTAGTGTTGCCGTGTGAGTGTATGTGTGTGTGAGTGTGTGTGTGTGTGTGTGTGTGTGTGCGTGTGTGTGTGTGTGAGAGAGAGAGAGAGAGTGAGAGAGAGAGAGAGAGAGGGAGTGACAGAGAGAGAAATAGAGAATGAGAAAGACAGTTTTGTAAACATTTTAATATCCAATATTATTTTCAATTGTCTTACAGATCAACACCAGCATTTCTGACTTAGGAATCTATTAAAATCTTTTAGCTAGAGCTGGTCAAGCTCATAGAAACACATTTTTTTCCACATTAGAAAAAAATGTATTTGCTTCAACTTAGTTCAATCACAGGACACAAGCTATATTACCTTAAGTACTATTAAGACTTAGGTTGCAGTAAACAAAAACATAATGCATTGCAAGTCACTTTTTAAAAAAAAACCTGTGTTCGCAGGTTAGTTAACACTTACCTCTGGTGCCTTCTGTCAGATAGATGTGGCTGATAGCAGAGAAGAATAATACTAATGCTGTTCTTTGAACTACTGTAAGGATCAGTAGCCACTGTGGCTGCCTGGCTATCTCTTTTTCAGGTTGGAGAAGTGAGATCAGCATCTGGCAAGGGTTTAGCATTCTTACAGTCCCTTTTTTGCTGTTGTCTTTTTTTATACCTTTATTTTATTTTATTTTATTTTAAAGAAGTGGAGTAAAATTCAGGGTTAGGCATACAAATGTTGATAATGCAGGTACCCTTGTGGATGAGGTGTGCCCCTCCCTCCCCTAGCAGTTTCCCACAACTGCCAGCCCCACCCCTCCCTCATCTGGCAGTTTTCCACTACTGTCAAGCCCTTTCTGATAGAATTATGATAAGTGTTCAAGGTCTGCTTATGAGTGAGAACACATGGTACTCTGTTCTTTGTTTCTATGATAGATCACTGCATATGATCAACTCTAAATCCATCCAAGTTGCTGTGAAGTCCACATGTTTGTCCTTCTTTATGGCTGCATAATATTCCATTGTGTATATGTACCACATTTTTTTAATCCAGTCCAGCTTTGATGGGCAGCATGGCTGGTTCCATGTTTTTGCAATTGTGAATAGAGTTGCAACAAACATATATGAGAAGGTATATTTTTTAGAGAATGATTTGATTTCTTCTGGGTGTATTCCCAATATGGGAATTGCAGGGTCCTATGGAAGGTCAGTTTCTAGTTCTTTCAGAAATTTCTACACTGTTTTCCAGAGAAGTTGCACTAGTTTGCATTCCCACCAGTAGTGTGGAAGCCTTCCTTTTTCTCCATAGCCCAAATACAGGGCATAGCAGCCAAAAGTATCATAGAAAACATCAACAAAACATAAAGCTGGTTCTTGTGAGAATTAACAAGATTGATGGACCCCTAGTCGGAATGGCCAAGGAAAAAAGAGAAAAAGTCCAAATAAACACAATCAGAAATACAAAAGATCAAGTCACAACTGAACCTGAAGAAAGACGAAACATCATCAGAGATTACTATGTACACCTATATGCAAACAAATTTGATAACCTAAATGAAATGGAGGACTCTCTGACATCACACAACCTCCCCGGGTTGAAACCAGAAGACATGGAGACACTAAATCGATCCACAACAACCTAGAAAATTGACTCTGTCATATGAAAACTACCTACAAAAAAAGCCCTTGTCCGGATGGCTTTCCAGCATATACACGGCATATGTGGTACATATACACAGCATATGTGGTACATATACACAATGGAATATTATGCAGTCATAAAGAACAAATATATGGACTTCACAGCAACTTGGATGGATTTAGAGTTGATCATATGCAGTGATCTGTCACAGAAACATAGAACAGAGTACCATGTGTTCTCAAAAAATGTATAAGGAGGAGCTAATACCAATTCTATTGAAAGTATTCCAGGCAATTGAGAAAGATTAAATTCTCCCCAAATCATTTTACGAAAATAACATCACACTGATACCCAAAAAGGTAAAGACCCAACAAAAAAAGAGAACTACAGGCTAATATCCCTTATGAAAATAGATGCAAAATCGGATCCAAAACCACATCTCAAAAATCATCCACCATGACCAGGTAGACTTCATCCCCAGGATGAAAGGCTGGTTCAACATTCACAAGACCACAAAGATAATTAAATATATCAACAGATGTAAAAACAAGAACCACATGATTATCTCATTAGATGGGGAAAAAACTTTTGATAAAATCCAGCATCCCTTCTTGATAAAAACCCTTAAACACCTAGGTATAGATGGAACATGCCTCAAAATATTTAGTGCCATCTATGATAAACCCACAGCTAACATATTGCTAAATGGACAGAAACTGAAAACATTTCCCCTGAAAACTGAAACAAGCCAAGGCTGCCCACTCTCACTCCTCTTGTTCAACACTGTGTTGGAAGTTTTAAGGGCAATTAGACAAGAGAAGGAAATCAGGGGTATCCAAATCATCATTAATTTTGTTTTATAGATTTGAGGTACCATTCAGGATTAGGTATACAAGTGGTTATCATACAGGTAAATGGTTTTTGCTGTTGTCTCTTAATCAGGACTTGCTACCTGCTTCCTACCTCTGTCATTTTCAATTGCCAAGAGTGTGATAATTTCCAAAAGGCTTATGTTCTTTTATGAAAAATCTTATATTAAAAGTTAGAATTCATGTATACACATTTTATGGGTTCAGCTATTGTCTTTGGGTTCAGGGTATTCATTAAAATGCAAATTTTAATGGAAATTTTTCTTATGTCATAGATAAAACATCTTTAAGGAAATAATTCAAAATGACTCTGGGTAAAAGATTTGAATGAATCTCCACTTTCCCAGTGTACAATGACAATGGTAACATTGTTTTAAAAGTTTCTTATCCTATAGGGTGAACATGTCAATGTGTTATTGTTTTATTTATTTATTTATTTTTGGTAAATGTTCAATTCACCACTATTGTCAGTTTTTAAAATGAACTATTTGTGGTTTTCAGAATAATTTGAAAAAACTTTCTACATAAATGTCTGTCTCTTCATCATATAGAGTAAATTATTTCCTCAATTTGTTACCTGCTTTTATGATATATTTGAAAGGGATCAAATTCACCAATATTTCTGTCAATTCTTCCAGCTTATGCTAATGTATTATTTTCTTTCAGATTAATTTTATAATAAGTATATACAAACTAATAAACAACTTATATATATGTATGTGAATAAGCATTACATGTATATATAACACATATATATTTTTTAATATTCTTTTTTTTTTCTCCTGGAACAAATCCCTATTATGAATTTTGATTTAATAAATAATTACTGCACTGCTTGTCTGTATATGCTTTCTCCAGTTTAGGATTGTTGCACCCATTTTTACAAATAATATAGGACTGTATAATTCTCTCATTTTTTCTAGTACTGTGAAATTTTGGAATGAGTTTTATAGCAGATATATGAATTGGATTGGAGGAAATTTTCTTGTTTTATTCTGACTGAAAAAATACATTAAATATGAAGTTAATTAGCAATACATTTCATGTGTGCAAGTAAAGCATTTTATTGTTCACTTAGGGAAGATCAATACAGTTTGGATGATACAATACTCAATTAGACTAAAGCAAGCAATAAAATAGCTTTACCACACATTAAATACTGCAAGAACATTTCAATGAGACGTGTATATGTTTACTAGATTAGAAAAGCCTAACCAATTTAAATATATGTTGAGGCTCTATGACACAAAGTATAAAGTTGTTCAACATTTTTACACAGTATTTAGTATGTAATTTTTAAACAAGTATCAATGATGAAATGATGCATTGATTCATCTCTTGAGTAGTTTTTAGGGAGTATAAACCCTTTCTTCAAGTGAATTTGTCCATATTAGAGAGAGTATAAATAGTTTTATTGGATTTTACTTTCTAATAATGAAAGGCTTCACTTTTCCAACCTGTACTACCTGCTTTTCCAAGACATATAGCTTAGATAAGAGATTCCTTGCATTACAAATACATTTACTTAATAAATCAGAAGTTCTTACCTAGGGTTATCCCACAATAGGTTTTCTGATTTCTATAACAAACAAACAAACAAACAAAAATAAACAGTTTCCCAGTGGCTTATTCACATTTTGTAAAGTAGATCAAGAAATTGACAGCATATCTACACTATGACTCCAAGTTTAACACAAGATTAGCACACATTTTATCATCAATGACATTAAATCATTCTAAATTAATCAGCGGCATATTGAATTTCTTTGTAAAATCTAGTGAGGAAACTAAACTTAGAAAGTCACAATTATTTCTACAGATGGTTTAAAATTTAATACTTGGATGAAAGAAGCAAACAAACATTAGATAAGATGGAATAAAATAAATATTATAAGACTGATATATACAATATGCCATGGGCATTTAAAGAAGGAAGTAAATATAGAAAATAAAGAAAATAAAATTCAGAAATTTAAATAAAATTATACAGCAAAAATTTGATCTGCAAAAATGTTAAAGTTAAAAATAACCATAGGGGGGAAAGGGGCAAGATGACTTCAGATCTGGTTGGAGTGTAAGAGTTTCTGCATAGGTGAGCGAATGAAAAAACTAATCTGTGTCCATTTGTGTGCAAGTAGGTGAACAAATGTCCAATGACAGGGGACAAAAGATCAAGTTCCCAGGGTCCCCTTGCAAAAAAGTGCTCTGAACTTGGCACCCACTGTGTGCAGAAGGATCCACCATCCCCAGGGTATCTTCTAGGAAAAGGCAGAAGAGATTAGCTGCCTCTCATCACCCGGTACCTGGTTCACACCATTACCTGTGGCAACAGGCCAGGCACTGGTGGCAGGGATCATGGAGAAAGCACAAGGTGGAAATCTGGAGCTAAGCCCTGCCAGAGGAAAAAAATCATAGGCTGTCACCGTTTTCTCTGTCCTCCTCCTTTCCCTTTTTTACTCTCCTTCTTCCCTCTCTTTTTCTTCTTATACCCTGTCTTGAACTCTGGGGCTATGTAAGCATACCCACTGTAAAATCATTGTGCAGAGATGGAGAGCAAGTCCCAGCTTGCCCATTCACCAGATAGCAAACATTATCCCTGCCAATAGGTTCTGAATCCTTGAAGCCCTCTGGAGCCACAGCTCAAGGAAGGAAAAAAGGTAGAGGGAATATCAGAAGTGACTGCTTTTCCATTTTCCACTGAGCAATGGAATTAAAGAGAAAGATAAGAGAACTGCTATAAATGAAGAAAAACCAACAAAGAACTACTGGTAACCATAAGAGCCCCAGCAGAAAGTCAGTGCTAGAAAGAACAGCTACTGGGGCACAAACAATGGCTGTCTCCTAGAACAACAGTACTCAGAAGGTACTTACAGAGATGAGAGAATTGTTGGATAGAATAAATAAAAAACAAGAAATGCAAGGGCTAAAACTAAATGAAATTGCAACAAAGCCTGACAAACTCAAGAAGCATACTTAGAAAAAACAGAAATAAAGAACTCCATCCAAGAAATAAATAACAAGCTGAAAAGCATGGGGAGCAGAAGTGACCAAGTAGAAGAAATAATCTCAGAGCTGGAAGACCAAAATATGGAATTAACACAATCTATTAAAAAATATAGAAAAACATTTAAGAAAAAACTCTGCAAGGGATGTGTAACTTTATTAAGTAACCATACCTATGTCTTATAAGAATACCTGAAATAGTAAAAGAAACAGAAGACACGCTGGCAAAAACATTCCATGAGGTAATTCAAGAGATGACTATACAAGCATAAGAAATTCAGAGAACCCCCGAAAGACATCTTATGAGAAGACCAACCCCTAGACACATAGTAATTCACCTACACAAAGTAGGTATAAGATAAAAAATCCTAAAAGCAGCAAAGGAAAAGTTCCAACTACCTACTGGGGAGATCAACCAGAATTGCTGCAGAGTTATCTGCAGAAACACTGGAGATGAGAATAAATTGGACCCCACTCTTTGATGTCCTCAAAGATAAACAATTTCAGTCAAGAATCTCTTACCCAACCAAGCAAGTTTCATCAGTGATGGAGAATTAAAATACTTCCCAGACATCCAAACTCTAAGAGAATATGCTGCTTTGAGACCAGCTCTACAGGAAAAAGCTCTACTGAGAAAAACTCTACTGAGAAAAGAAGAAAAAAGAAATAAAAAAAAGACCATATATTTCATAAGATCACAAACAAACACAGAAGCAGCAGAACACATAGTAGCTCACAAAAATGAAAACACATGCATGTAGCCTTATAACAGTATTATGACAGGGTCAAACTTTCACATTTCAATAATCAACCTGGATATGAATGGACTAAATGCACCAATGAAAAGACATAGAATGGAAAATGAGATTATAAAACATGATCCAGTAATTTGCTTTCTCTAGGAAACTCATCTCATCACAAAGGATGTCCATAGACTCAAAGTTAGAGGATGAAAAACAAATTTTCAGGTGAATGGATCACAAAAGAAGACAGGAATCATGATTTTAATACCAAACAAAACAACTTTTAAGCTATCAAAAATTTAAAAAGATAAGGAAGGACACTACATAATGATAAAAGTTTTAATCCATCAGCAAGAAATATCCATCTGAAACATATATGCACCCAACACAGGTGCACCAGTTTTTATAATGCAGCTACTAAGTAAAATAAAAAAAAAATTGACTCTAACACAATAATAGCTGGAGGTTTGACTACTCTACTAACAACCCTAGATCGACCATCAAGGCAAAAAAAATCAGTCAAGAGATGCAGAACCTCAACTTGACTCTTGGCCAAATGGACTTAATAGATACCTACAGAATACTCTACCCAAAAACCTTGGTATATGCGATACACCATATGAAATGTACTCCAAGATCAACCACATTTTTGGCTATGAATGAAGCATAAATAAATTTCACAAGATTAAATACTCTCATGCACCTTTTCAGACCACAATGGAATAAAAATAACTATCACCACCAACAAAATTTCCCTCAAACCCACAAAGACATGAACACTGAACAGCATGATGCAACTCCTGGGTGAACACAGAAATCAAGACAGAAATTAAAAGATTCCTGGAAACAAATGAAAACAAACATGTTACCAAAAACTCTGGGATGCCATGAAATCAGTACTGAGAGGGGAATTTATATCTCTAAGAACACACATCAATAAAATAGAAAGAGAACATGTTAACAGCCTAACAAATCACCTACAGGAAATTGAAAGGCAAGACCACCAATACCCTAACCTCAATAGGAGAATCTAGATCACCAAAGTAAAAGCCCAAATATGGGATATAAGAAACAAAAGTACCATGTAGAAATCAATGAAACAAAAATCTGGTTCTTTAAAAGAATAAACAAGATTGATGGATCACTAGCATGAATGACCAAGAAAAAGAGAGAAAAAGTCCAAATAAACAATTAGATATGAATAAGTTCAAGTCACAATTGACCCTGAAGAAACATACATTATTTTCAGAGATTACTATGTGCACCTGTATGGAAACAGACTCAAAAGCCTAAATGAAATGGAGGATTTTCTGACATCACAACCTCCCAAGGTTAAAATAAGAAGAAATTGAGATACTAAAATAGACTGATAACAACCCAGAAATTGACTCTGTTATAAGAAAATTACTGATTAAAAAAAAACCCTGGACCAGATGGATTTCCATTGGAATTCTACAAAACATACATGGAAGAGTTAATACCAATCCTATTGAACGTATTCTACACAATTGAGAAAGATGAAACTCTCACCAAATCATTTTATGAAGCTAGCATCACATTGATACCCAAACCAGGTAAAGATCCAACAAGGAAAGAGAACTACAGGCCAATATCCCTGATGAACATAGATGCAAAATTCTCAACAAAATTCTAGCAAATTTGATAAAACAACACATCTCAAAAATCATCCACTATGGCCAAGTAGGCTTCATCCCTGGAATGCAAGGCTGGTTCAACATTCATAAGACCATAAATGTAATTAAATATATCAGTGAATGTGAAAACAAGAAACACATGATTATATCATTAGGTGCAGAAAAATCTATTGATAAAATCCAGCATCTCTTCTTGATAAAAATCTGTGAAAACCTAGGCATAGTGGAAACATACCTCAAAATAGTAATAACCATCTATGATAAGCCCACAGTCAATATATTGCTAAATGGATAGAAAGTGAAAGTATTTCCTCCGAAAGTCAGTCAGACAAGGCTGCCCACTCAATCCTCCTGTTCAAAATAATGTTGGAAATCTAGCTAGAGCAATCAGACAAGATAAGGAAAACAGGGGTGTCCAAACAGGAAAAGAAAATGTCAAGTTATGCCTTTTTGCTGATGATATAATCCTATACCTCAAAAATCCAAGAGAATCTGTCCAAAACCTGCTTGCACTAATAAAGAACTTTGGCAAAGTCTCAGGGTGCAAAATCAATGTGCAAAAGATAGTCACATTCTTATACACTAACAACAAATGGGCAGATAACGAAATAAAAAGCACAATCCGACTCACAACAGCAATAACACACAACAGTGAAATACCTTGGCATCTTCCTGACCAGAGAAGTGAAGGAACTTTACAACAAAAACTACAAAACACTCCTCAAAGAAGTCAAAGATGAAACAAACAAATGGAAAAATACTCCATTCTAAAAGGTTGGAAGAACCAACATTGTTAAGATGTTCATGCTACTAAAGACTATCTACAGATTCAATGCTATATCCATTAAATTACCAATATCATTCTTCTCAAACCAGGAAATGACAATACAGAAATTCATATGGAAACATAAACAACCATGAGTAGCCAAATCACTCCTTAGCAAAAGAAACCAAGTGTGAAGTATCACACTTCCAGACTTTAAATTTTATTATACGGCTACAATAATGAAAACAACCTGGTATTGGTACAAGAACTGGCATACAGACCAATGGAACTAGATACAGTTCCAGAAGCAAAAACCTCAATTTCTCAACCAAATTAACTTTGACGAAGCCTCCACCAACAATCACTGGGGAGAGGAGAACTGATTCAGTAAATGGTGCTGGGAAAACTGGCTAACCACATGCAGAAGCATGAAACAGGACCCCTACCTATCACTATAAACAAAAATCAATTCTAAATGGATCAAACACCTAAATGTAAAGAATCTTAGAAAATACAGGAGACACTCTTACAGAAATTGAAGTAGGCAACAAATTCCTGATCAAAATCTCAAAAATCCATCCCATAACAGATAAGATTGACAAGTGGAGTCTCATCAAACTGAAAACCTTCAGCATAGCAAAAGAGACCATCAAGAGAGCGGGGATACAGCCCACAGAGTGGGAAAAACTATTTGCCAAGTGTATATCTGATAAAGGCCAAACATCCAGGATCTACAAAGAACTCAAACATGTTGAATGGAAAATAAAAACATTCTCATTAAAAAGTGGGCAAAAGACATGAATAGACATTTCTCAAAAGAAGACACACAAGTAGCCAAGAGACACATGAAAAAATGCTCAACCTCACTAATCATTAGAGAAATGCAAACCAAAACCAAACTGAGACACCACCTAACTCCAATAAGAATGGCCATCATTAATAAAAGAAGAAGAAGAAGAAGAAGAAAAAAAACAAAAAACAAAAAACAACAACCGATGGTGGGAAGAGGCAGAGAAAAGGGAATACTTCTACACTGTTGGTGGGAATGCAAACTCATTCACTCTCTTTGAAAAACTGTGGACATTCCTAAACAAGCTAGAAATTGACCATGCATACGATCTAGTAATGCCCCTTTTGGGAATATACACTTAGGAACTTAAATCATTCTACAAAAAAGATATGTGCACACTCATGTTTCTTGCAGCACTATTTATAATCACAAAAATATGGAGCCAACCATGCTGCCCATGCTGTGCTTGATTAAAAAATGTGGTACATATACATGATGGAATAGTACACAGCCATAAAGATAAACAAAATTTTGGACTTCACAGCAACGTGGATGGATTACGAGTCTATAATACTCAGTTACTTATCACAGAAACAAAGAATTGATTACCACACATACTCACTCATAAACAAATCCTGAACACTTACCATAATACTAAAAGAAAGAATTGTCAGTAGTTGGAAACTGCCAGGGGATGGTGGTGTGGGGGTCACATGACATCAATAAGGGTGCCTGATCTCAAACCAGGAAAAGTTGGGTCCAAAGGGAGCCCCAAACTTTACCTGTCTGATGACCAATATACCTAATCCTGAATTGTACTCCACATCTTTAAAATGAAATAATAATAATAGCCATAGAGAATATAGCAAAATGAACAGATATGAGGATTGCATATGTTGAGACTCAATAATGAATAATTATATGGCTAATTTAGTCAAGAAACATATGTTGAGCTGCTGGGTAAAAAAAGATAAATAAAATTAACACCTACTGACTTATAATCACTCACACTTCAGTGGAAGAAAGAGATAAGTTAACAACTATTTACAATGAAAGTGGTAAAAAGGAATACTGTACAGTATTCAGGTCCAGCTAATTAAGATTTTGTGCATCAGGAAGGTTTTCTAGAAAAACTGCAGATTCTATATTGGGCCCTAAAAATTAGTAGGAATTTTCCAGTTGAAGTGAAGACTGCTACAGTGTTAACATATTTCTATGTTAGCATGACTGTTTATCTATAAATAAACTACTAAACTTTTTTGCAAATATTTGTGTAACTATTTCCTTATTCCTTCACTCAACCTTCCAGATAATACTGTGCATCTCTCTACTACATGCATTATTAATACTACTATATTTATTGTCTCTGATTCTTCATGCTATTTTTGCTTTATGACTTTAAAGTGTAATTCAGACATTCTTATGGGGAAGGATAATAATAGTAATGAGTAAGAATAAAACTAAACAGTACAACAAAATTACTCTTCAAATTCCCTAGGAAAAACAAGCAAGGAAATCTGCATAAGAAAATAAATCATTATTACGTGGATAACATCATTAACACAACTACAAGATAAAGAAACTCATGAACCACAAAATGAGTGGATTAGGTAAAGCCACATAGACTCAACAAAGAAATAACCCAAGTTTACCGGCAGTGCATAGGTGGTGGAGTGAAGAGAAAGAGGAACTTCAACAATTCAAATAGCACAGAAACACAGAAGTTGCTAATGGGTGTTCACTTGAAAATTGAGAGGATTTGTTGTCAGCAAGTAACTATGGCAACAGTATGAAAGTGGAAGAGGCCTCCACAAGCTTCCATTTTTTAAAAACAGCTTTATTCATATATAATTTACAGTCCATAAAATGTACCTGTCTTAAGTGTACAATATCATTTCTAGTAAAAATTTAGGGTTATATAATCATTACAACACCTAATTTAAAAATATTTTTATCAGTCCCAAAACATTCCTTGTTTCTTTCCTAGTCACTCCACCTTCCCCACCCGAGCCCCAGGCAACCACCAATCTACTTTTTGTTCCATTCATGGAGATTTCATATAAATTAAATCATAAAATATGTGAGTTTTTTTATGCGTGGGTTATTTTTTATAGTATTATGTTGAGGGTGACCTATGTCGAAGGTATCAGTACTTAGCTTCTCTTGAAGGCTGAAGTTATTCCTTCATATGGATTTACCACAAGTTGCTGTTAACTTGCTGGTTGATAGATATTTGTTTGTTTTCAGTTCTGGTGTATTATGATGGATTGTACTGCTACAAAATCACACATAAGTCTTTGTGTGGATATGCAGTTTTATTGTTCCTGGGTAGATTCCTATGAGTGATATTGCTGAGGCATGAGTTCAATTTACGTTTAAGTTTTTAAGAAAGCCAAACTAGTTTACAAAGGCACTATGACATTTTACTTCCCCTCCTGCAATGTATGAGAGTGTGTTTTTCTATACCTTCAACCAAAAGCTATTTGTCGTTAGAACTCTAATACCTGGTGGTATGTTTTAAGTTACTGTCGTCTAAATTTGCATTGTCCCAGGTAAGATGCTAAGCACCTTTTTCTGTGATAATTGGTCAGTTCACATTTCTTTAATAAAGTTTCTTTTGGAAACTTCTGCCAATTTTTAAAAGTATGCCACTTGTCTTCTGGATATTAAATTATAAGGCTACTTAAAAAATGTTTGAATACGGGTCTTTTTTTTGTTGTTTTTTTGAGTTGGAGTCTCACTCTGTCACCCAGACTGGAGTGCAGTGGCTGCTCCAGGCCACCGCAGCCTCGACCTGCTGGGCTCCGGCCATCCTACCACCTCAGCCTTCCGAGTAGCCGGGATTACAGGAGCGCGCTACCATGCCCGGCTAATTTTTTTATTTTATTGTAGAGATGAGGTATTGCCTGCCCAGGTGGGTCTCGAACCCGCGGGCTCAGGCAATCCACTCACCTCAGCCTCTCAAAGGCGCGGGATTACAGGCTGAGCCACCGAGTCTGGCTACAAGTCTTTATCAGATATAGAATTTGCAAGAATTTTCTCCCATGCTGCATCTTGCCTTTCTTATTTTCTTAGAGATGCCCTCTGGAGAACAAATGTTTTAAATTTTCCACAAGTCCAATATAATATAATTTTTATTTATGGGTCATACTTTTTGTATACTATCTAAATATATTTTCTTGCCAGTTTTGTTCCCTTTATTTTTTGATAATTCTTTCTCTTTCACTTATATCTCGAATCCTTTTAGAGTTTATTTTTTAGTATGATTTGGAGAAAAATTTAAACTAATCTTTTTATATGTTGATATTCAATTGTCCCAAAGCCACTTATTGGAAAGATCATACTTTTTCCATTAAATTAATAACTTTGAAACTGTTTTGAAAATTAATTGACTATAAGTGTACAAGTTTGTTTCTGGACACACAATTCTGCTCCATTGGTCTTTAATGCCTATCTTTTTATTAGCACCACACTCTCTTGATTACTGTAGTTCTGTAATAAGTTTAAAATTGGGAAGTGTAAGACCTCCAATTTTGTTCTTTTTCAAGATTATGTTGGTGATTCTGTGGTCTCTGCCTTCTCATATAAATTTTAGGATTAACCTCTCAATTTCTAAAGACAAAAGATAGCCTACTGGGATTTTAATTGAGTTTGCACTGAATGTATAGATCAATTTGGAAAGAATTGCAGTCTTCATTATATTGAGTATTACAACCCATGAACTAGAAAGTTATCTGGTTATTTAGGTCTTCTTTTCATGTTTCTCAGCAATATTTTAGTTTTCATTTATAGATCTTATAATTGTTTTGTTTATTTTTCTTTATTTTATTTTTTTGGGTGCTAATATATATGGAATTGTTTCTTAATTTTGTTTTCGTAGTGTTCATTGTCACAATGTACTTTTTCATTGATATTTTTGCTTTAATTATAATGAATGTATTTATTTTATTGTAGCATATTATAATGGCATAAATTGAACTTATTTTCTTTTTAAAATTTTTTTATTGTGCATATTTTAGACATATAACATGTAATTATAAGATGAATATAGATAGTTAAAAAGTTTCTACATTGAATCAAATCAACATAGCCATCATTGTACATCACTAATCATTTTCTGTGACAGCAGCAGCTTAAATGTATTCATTTAGCATAAATTTCTAATACCGTATAGTTGTATTAATTCATGTTATACATTAGATTTTTTATACTGTTTGAACCAATATATCTTCTAATTTCTATCTTTAGATATATATTATCCCCATTTTCTCCTCTATCTCATCTCTTGCCCTGGATAATCATTATTCTATTCTCTATCTCTGCATGCTTAAATTAAAAAAAAAATTAGATTCTACATATAAGTGAACTTATAGAATATTTTTCTTTCTGTGTCTGGCTTATTTCACTTAGCATAATGTCCTCCAAGTTTGTGTTGCAACAAATGATAGAATCTTCTTTTTTAAGGCTGAATGATATTCGGTTATGCATTTGTGTGTATCTCAAAGTTCACTTATTCATTTTTCCATCTATGGACACTTAGATTGCTTCCATATCTTGGCTATTGTGAATAAAGCTATAATGAACATGAGAGCACAGTTGTCTTCATGAGGTGATGATTTTATTTCCATTGGATAAAAAACCAATACAGAGATTGTTAAGTCATATAACAGTTTTATTTTTAACTTCTTCAAGAACATCTATCTTGTTTTCCATAAAGACTTCACCAGTCTACATTCTCAACAACAGTCGACTAGGGCTTCTTATTTTTAAATTCTAATAGTTTATCATTTTACATATTTTTTATAATTGCATACATACAGGTTTATATCAACTGTGAATAAAGTGAATTTATTTTATAATTTCCAAGTGATGCTTCCAAAAACAAATATTTTGCAGTTGAAGAGTAATTTAGTTATTATTTTATTGGTTTATATATATATATAATATATATAAAGGAATTTATATTTATAGGAATTAAAGATTGCTTATTTATGTTATTTTACATCTAAAATGATAAATTCACTCCTTCCTGTTATTCAGCCATGAATAAAATTTTGTATTTTACTTTACAATTTACATAAAATGCAGTAGGTTTTACTGTGTTATTGAATTGGATAGAATAGTCAGTGCATGTTGATTAGAAGTTGATGCAGGGCATATTTGCCTCATTCCTGACTTTAACAAGCCAACTTTAATGTTTCACTATTAAGAATGGCGTTTTTGGCAAGGCGTAGTGTTTCACGAACCTAATCCCAGCACTTTGAGTCTGAGACAGGAGGATTGCTTGAATTTGGGAATTTGAGACCAGCCTGGGTAACTGGCTAACGTAGGGACACCTCGACTCTACAATTAAATAAATAAATAAGTAAATAAATAAATAAGCTGAGCGTGGTGGCACGCACATGTAGTCCTAGCTATCCAGGAGGCTTTAAAAAAATTATTTTAAAGATTTGGGGTACAACTCAGGGTTAGGTACATAAATGTTCATCGTGCCAGTAAAGCTTGGTTCTCCCCTTGATCTCCAATTCATCTGGTTTGAGATTGAGTACACTTACTGATATTATGTATCTTCCTCACTTCCCAGGCAGTGTCCCAATCCTGTCAATTCCTTTCTTACAGTGTTATGATAAATGTTCAGGGTCCGCTTATGAGTGAGTACATGTACTACTCAGATCTTTGTTTCTGTGATAGATCACTCAGTATTATAGACTCTACATCCATTCAAGTTTTTCAAAGTCCATAATTTTTCTTTCCTTTATAGCTGTATAATATTCCATCATGTATATGTATATTTCTTTATCCATTTCACTTCCATGTTTTTGCTATTGTGAATAATGCTACAATAGACATGCATGTGCAGGCATAATTTTTATACAGTGATTTGAGTTCCTCTGGGTATATTCCCAGAAGTGGGATTGCTGGGTCATATGGAAGATCAATTTTTAGATATTTCAGAAATCACCACACTGTTTTTCATAGTGATTATCCTAGTTTACACTCCCACCAACAGTGTAGGTGTTCTTTTTTTCCCACATCTTTTCCAGCATCTGTTGTTTTTTGTTATTTATGATGGCCATCCAGACTGGAGTTAGGTGGTATCTAACCAGTTTGGTTTTAATTTGCATTTCTTTGACGATTATTAAAGCCGAGCATTTTTTTCATGTATCTGTTGGCTGCTCATATGTCTTCTTCTGAGAAGTGTCTATTCATATCTTTTGTCCACTTTGTAATAGAATTTTTTTTCCCTTTTGGCACATTTGAGTTTTTTGTAGACCCTGGATATTAAGCCTTTGTCAGATACAGTTGGCAAATATTTTTTCCCATTCTGTGAGCTGTCTCCCCACTCTCTTGATATTTTCTTTTGCTTTGCAGAAGGTTTTCGGTTATGAGGTCTGACTTGTCTCTTATCTTTTATGGCATTCACTTTTTGAAAATTGATCAATAACTGGTTACCTAATCCATTGTGTCTAAGAGTGCTTCCTATGTTTTCTTCAAGGATTCTTATAATTTGAGGTTTTACATTTAGGTCTTTGATTCATTCAGAGTTTATTTTTGTGTACAGTGACTTATCTTTACAAAAAAATTAGCTGAGCATGGTGGCATGTATATGTAGTCTAGCTATCAGGAGACTTTACCGTAGAGAAGTTATGGCATTATTTTTATTTTAAAAATTCTCAGTGCTCATGGTCTTGTTAGAAAAGCTTCTAACTATAGAAGCTAAAATTGCCAAATATTCCTGTTCTCAGTTTGTTTTCCATGAAGACTGTTGAATGCTATCTGTTTTCTTTAAATAATGCACTCTCCCTTCAATGTCATGGGGTCAGATTACAAGACAAATCATTCAATACCAGGTCAAACATTGCTGCAAGACTCAGATCCTTAGTTAGTGGTGGTAGCGTAATTAGAACATTCCTCAATATCTAGTGCTTTTATTATCAACATTTGCATCATAATGAATAAATATTTAATAAGGGCATTGGTTAATTTTAAGGAACACCAGACTATAAATAACTGGTGTTACCTAAATGTTGCATATGGCTGACTTTGCCGGTAGAGTATGGTGACCAAAGTGACCTCAACATTTATTTGGCATGGCTCTGAGCATTGGTTTTGTATTCAGAGACTCCAAACAAACTGTCCAACTATCTTTTTGATTCTACAACCCACCTGATATCCTTTTGATATATTTGTTGCCTGCTTATATTATCTGAGTTTATTTCTCTTGCAAACAAGAACTTTGTATAATGGTGCACTGGAGCCAGGTCCTACTTAGATGCAGGAGCCAACAAGGCTTATCTCTTCCAAACTCTGTGTTTATTGAGGTTATTTTAATAACCTTAAATCAACCATGATGGGAATATTTATGCTATAAAAGTCACTAAAACCTGAAAAGTCAAAACTTTTGTTATTGTTGTTGGTTTTTAGAGAGCCAGTTGTTAAACATTTTCTATTACACTTTTGCTTGACAAACCCAAACACATTCATGAATTGTATGGACTAGAAGTTAAGATATTATTACTTATGAGGAAAGAAAACTTCAACACAGTTAGCATCAACAACGTGAAAGATATTTATCTTAAAATTTCAGAGATAGAGAAAGCTGTAGTGATATTTAATTCAAGAGCTTTGTAACATCTTTAAAGACCCAAGATTGCTCCATCTTTCAGGTTTTTCATTTTTTATCACACTATGGATACCACAGTTTCAAAATTTATATATAGACATAAACTAGTAGCAGAAAAGGAGCTACTTATAAATCATTTTAAATAACAAGACAAGCTTTATCAGAAACTCCAGAAGATTGTCTGTTGCATATCATCATGCAAATCCCTAAACAAAATATTTATGATAGGAGCGTCATGATTGGTTTAGAAAATCAAAATTAATTACTTTTGAATGGGAGATGGATATTATACAGAAAAAATACTGACTTTGTCTACAAGGGAAAAAGGAAGGAATGGCTGTGAGTTAGAAAACCAGCAAGGCAGTAAACTAGCTTTAAGTAGTTATTCATTTTTCCTCTTCTTTGAGAAACCCATTTTTCCTCATTTTGAAGATTTGGTAAGACTTACTGGAAAAGCATCTCCACCTGGTGCATTTTAGGAAGTGAATTTAAACCGCATTAAAAAGGCTATCTATCATGATTGATTCAGGCTTACCATACTTCCTAGTTGGAATATATAATAATTTCAGCGAGCAATATGTAATATGAAGACAATGAAAATAGGTATGCTAGTAATTATTTTTTTGGTGGTGAGAAGGTATTTAATATGAGAATGGGGAAATATGTTTTTATCTGAGTTTTTAGCACTTAAGAGATCACTGCTGAAAAAGGAAAGTTAAAGTCTGAGAATATCTCCACTGGGTTAGCTGTGTCTGGTGCTCTTCCCAAGGAAACTAATAATGTATTTGCTATTTCTAAATGTTGCTTCCCAGGTTTGGTGCTCATTTAAGTCTAATGCTATTCACCTGCAACTCAGAGAACTGCCTTTAATGTGTTAAAGTCACTTGATGCTTCTCACTAAGTGGCAAAGTACCTGAGAGCTTAATGCAGGAAATAACCAGCCACTGTTGGGTAAAGAAGTGAAAGCTCAACTTCTTTAGAGTCAATAGAGTAACCATTTAAGGTTTAATGTATATTCCAGAATACCCCTTCAGGATGAGTCAGAGGTTACTCTCCAAGAGACTTGTCTGGAACCATATTCTCGTTTGACACTGTCAACTCCTTTTCTCTCCCTCCTCCCTCACTTTTTACAGGTTTCTCCAAAAAGCACTCTCTTAATAAATTCATGACACATAAACCCTTATCTGCTTCTGAGGAATCCAGTTTAAGACATCTTTTAATTTTTTAGAATTTTTTTTATTGTCAAGTATTTTATTTTTTTATTTTAGAGATGTGGGGTATAATTCAGGGTTAGGTATACAAATGTTGATTATGCAGGTATCCTTGTTGATGAGGTATAACTCTCCCTCCCCTAGCAGTTTCATTCAACTGCCAATTCCACCCCTCTACCCCTATAGTTTCCCACTACTGCCAATCACTTTCTTATAGTATCATGATAGTTGTTCAAGGTCCGCTTATGAGTGAGAACATATGGTACTCTGTTCTTTATTTCTGTGATAGGTCACTGAGTATGAGAGACTTTAAATCTATCCAAGTTGCTGCGAAGTCTGTAAGTTTATCTTTCTTTATGACTGCATAATATTCCATTGTGTATAGGTACCACATTTTTTAATCCAGTCCAGCTTTGATGGGCAGTATGGTTGGTTCCATGTTGCTGTTATTGTGAATAGAGGCGCAACAAACATGCAGGTATCACCCCTCTTGTTCAACATTGTGTTGGAAGTCCTAGCTAGGGCAATTAGATAAGAGAAGGAAATCAGGGGTATCCAAATTGGAAAAGAGGAAGTCAAGTTATCCCTCTTTGCTGATGACATAATCCTATACCTTGAAAATCCCAGAGAATCTGTCATAAGCCTGCTTGCAATGATAAAGGACTTTGACAGGGTACAAAATAAATGTGCAAAATACAGTTGCATTCCTATATGCCAACAACAAGCAGACAGAGACCCAAATAAAAAGCACAATTCCATTCACAATAGCCACACACACACAAAAAATGAAATACCTCAGCATCTTCCTAACCAGAGAAGTGAAAGATCTTTACAATGAGAACTATAAAACACTGCTCAAAGAAATTCAAGAAGACACAAACAAATGGAAAAACACTCCAGGCCAATGGATAGGAAAAAATCAACATTGTTAAAATGCCCATCCTACCAAAGGCAATCTACAGATTCTACGCAATACTCATTAAATTGCCAACATCATTCTTCTCAGATCTGGAAATAACAATACAGAAATTCATATGGAAACATAAGCGACCACGAATAGCCAAAACAACCCTTAGCAAAAGAAACAAGACTGGAGGTATCACACTTGCAGACTTTAAACTTTACTATCAGGCTACAGTGATCAAAACAGCCTGGTATTGGTACAAGAACAGGCATATAGACTACTGGAACAGAAGAGATTCCAGAAGCAAAGTCTCAATTTCTCAACCAGCTCATCTTTGACATCTTTTCCACACTATGCATATGTGCAGATTTGAGTATATAAGTACATTGAGGCAGTGATAGGCAATCGAATTATTTAATATTCCCTGATTGTTATTGCTAATTTGGCTTGAGAACTGGCAATGAATCCCTGAGTGGGGACAGAAGCTAGTCCAACAATGACAAAATTTAGAACAGAGACTAGAAAAATGAGGTGAGACTAAAATGAACAAGTTTAAAGTGCACTAAGTAAACACTAAAGATTAAGTGCATTGAAACTTATAATCAAAGGCAATAGCAACAGAAATGCAACAAAAAGATACAGAGTTTACATAAGAACAGTCCAAGTGGACGGGCTCAGTGGCTCAGCCTATAATCCTGCGCTTTGGGAGGTTGAGGTGAGTGGATTGCCTGAGCCCGCGGGTTCGAGATCCACCTGGGCAACTTGGCGAGACCTCATCTCTATTTAAAAAAAAAAAATTAGCTGGACGTGGTAGCGCGTGCCTGTAATTCCGGCTACTTGGAAGGCTGAGGCGGAAGGATTGCCAGAGCCCAACGGGTGGAGGCTGCGGTGGCTGGGAGCGGCCACTGCACTCCAGTCTGGGCTACAGAGTGAGACTCCAACTTAAAAAAAAAAAAAAAAAAAGAACAGTCCAAGTATTAATTGATGTGATTTAGAGAACTATCGGCAGAGATGCTAGTGAGACTTAAGCCAGTCTTTTTTCCTTCAGGTTTATGAAGTATAATTGACAAACACAAATTGTATATATTTAAGCTGTACAACATGATGTTTTTCTATTCCCATATATATTGCAAAATAATTACCAGTCAAATTAATTTTCATATCAATTACCTCACATATGTTTTTGTTTTAGGAATACTTAAGATCAACTCTCTTAGTCAATTTCAGGTTTACTTGAATAATTTATATCCTTTCTTCTTCTTCTTCTTCTTCTTCTTCTTCTTCTTCTTCTTCTTCTTCTTCTTCTTCTTATTATTATTATTATTATTATTATTATTATTATTATTATTATTGTTATGAGTTGGAGTCTCACTCTGTTGCCCAGACTGGAGTGCAGTGGCCGCTCCCGGCCACCGCAGCCTCGACATGCTGGGCTCTGACGATCCTTCCGTCTCAGCCTTCCAAGTAGCTGCAATTACAAGCACGCTACCACGCCCCGCTAAGTTTTTGATTTATTGTAGAGATGAGCTCTCGCCAAGTTGCCCAGGCGGGTCTTGAAGCCACGGACTCAGGCAATCCACTCACCTCAGCCTCCCAAAGGTGCGGGATTACCTGCTGAGCCACCGAGCCCGGCTTCAAATTATTAATTATCTTTATCATGCTATACATGGAATTAAACCAGTTTTTGGAGGAGCTGTAAAATTTGGATACGTGAAAAGAAATGAGAATATTTGTGGCAGTATGGGGCCAAAGAAGCAAAGACTTTCTTTTATTCAAAAACCATTCTGGTGATGCCATTACATCAATAAACATGACAAGACTAGATAATCATTATTGAAAGTTCCATGAGCCAAATATTCTTTCAAGGAGTACACTGTGTGTTGCATTTATTTACTAACAAACCTGTGAGGCAGGTATCATTATTGTGCCCTATGACACACAATGAGCCTAAGGCACGTGGAGCATATACATTGCTCAGTGACATGCGGAATATTTACATTTATAAATAATATATCTCTGGAAGGAAAAAGTAGCTATTAACTTGAAGTTGATTAGCAGAAGTGTACTTTTAACTTAAAATGAGGATACTGTTTTTTTTAAATTGCAGAGAGAAAAGTTAGAGAGCTCAGAACTCAGGCTGTAGGTAAGTCAGTTTCATCATACTCTTAATTTGTCAGTGATGTAAAAATAGTTGAGAAATACTGGACTAGACAAAAGACAACCAGTTACGAGGTCTTCATATACATTTAACTCATGAGCTAAAGACTTGAACAACAGTTGTAGTTGCCAAGTTGTAAAAACCTGGGAATTGATGTAATATAAAATATAAGTGAGGGAAAGAATCCTGGGATAAACGACCAGATTGTTTAGATTGTTTCAGCTACATTTGAACATTTTTACCTCTGTGTCTGGGTGTAAGCAGCAGTAACAACAGCCTCTGCAGCAAAATATTGTAAACCATACTTGAGGTCTGAAAATTCATACGATATTAGTTTATCAGTCTGTATTTAAACCCCTATGTCTAAAAATTACATGGAAGCAATATTCTTAGAACATTAATTAAATGGGAGCAAAATGCACAAAATAAGGCTTCAGCAAATATATTAGATAATCAAAATCACTTATGTTGGATTTTTCCCCAGAATTTAATAAGAAGCAAGGCGAGATTGTCGTAACCAAAATTCAAATTGTTGCATATATTTTCGTCAAAATTACTATTTTAAACATTCTTTAATTGATTTTTGGTGTTAGTTTTATCTGTATAACCACCATGCCTTTTTTTGTTTTTCTTCTTTCTTTTTTTTTGAGTCAGAGTCCCACTCCGTTGCCCAGACTGGAGGGCAGTGGCATACTTGTGGCCACTGCAGCCTCGACCTGCTTGGCTCTGGCGGTCCTTCTGCCTCAGCCTTCCAAGTAGCCTGAACTACAAGCGCGCTACCACACCCAGCTAATTTTGATTTATTGTAGAGATGAGGTCTCGCCAAGTTGCCTGGGCAGATTTCGAACCCTCAGGCTCACTCGCCTGGGCCTCCCAAAGTGCTGGAATTACAGACTGAACCGCTGAACTCCACTTCCACCCCCTTTTAAAAAATTATTATTGGGTAATTCTCTTCTTTCTGTGATTTTATATAGAAATTCATCACTAGAGGGCATTCATAAGAATTTTTTCCTATTTCTAAATTCATAGGCCCTTTTTTAGCTCCATACATAATTATTTTTGTAAGGTTGGTAAATTTCGGTAGATTTTTTTCCCTTAAAACTATAAAAACAGCAACTTGCCTTTACTATTCATGATGCCTAAAATGATAGTTAAGGTTTCATTTTTAGGTAGATAATATATATTATCATTTTCTAATTTTCACTTTAAGTCAAGATTAAGTTCTAAAATTTACTTTATTTCTGTCTAAAAAACTGCCTAGTTATTCTTTTTTAGGTATTCTGTCAATAACAGTCAAATAAATCCACTCCTATATAAAAGTAGCATCCATTGAATGATATCTTTTTCTGAATTTAGATTCTCTACTGAATAATTTAATCTCAACCAATTGATGATCTTATATTAAGATTCTCTCATCCTTTTTTGTTGTTTATATTGTCTTGAGTTGTATATTGTATATTTAGGTAAAATATGGCTTGAGATTTAAAAATTAAGTTGTGTTTATATTTACACTACCAAAAATCCAGCAAGAAAACAGAGAAAGTATCCATTGTGTTGTCTGTTTACAGATACAATTGTAGGAACTTTGGCATCATATATCGGATTCTGCAATTTTAAAATAGACTTTTATTTTTAGAATAATTTTCTGTGAACAAGAGGTTGTTAATATAATAGAGATATGGAGATTTGTCATATACTCCTATTATTAATGTTTTGCATTCATATAGTACATTTGTTATAATTAATGAACTAGTATTTCTAAATTATTAATTGAAATACATAGCCTCATAATTTCCTTAGTTTTTAATCTAATTACTTTTTCTGTCCCAGGAGTCCATCCGCAATACCTTATTATTTGCTATATGTTTTCTTAGTCTTCTATTTGATGACCTTGGTCATTTTGAGGAATAATGGGCAGCAATCAGTCATTTCTCCATGGATTCCTGGTTCTTTTATTGGAGAATGATATTAGAAACCATGGTCTGGGCACTGAGTGTGTTTGTTGCTACTGTGTTGCCATTTCTTTTAGGCCCTCTCAGCTGACAGAGTAGATAAAAATATGTGTGTATACCAACCCAAGCATGATGTTAGCTACAGTTTTTCAAAACAGATTTTTCTCATCTCAGTGAAGATGTTATCTGTTCTCAGTTTTCTAATAGGTTTTATTATGCAAGAGTGCTGGATTTTCTCAACTGCTTTTTGGCATTGATTAATATGAACAAATAATTTTTTTAGTCTGCCACTGTGGTAGATCACATATAATGATTTTTGAATGTTAAATCTGTTTGCATACCTGTAATTAAACCCCACTTAGTCATATGTACAATTGTTTTTATATATTGTTAAATTCAATTCTCATATTGTTGGAGAATTGTTCTATCAGTGTTCTTGAACGAGATTGGACTGATTATTTCTTTTCTCATAATGTCTTTAACTGATTCTGGTATTGAAGTAATGCTAGTCCTATAGAATGAATTAGGATGAATTTCCTCTGCTCTGCTCCCTGGAATAAATTGTGAACAACTGGAATAATTTTGTCTTGAAATATTTGATAGAATTCACTATTAAATCTTTCTGGATATATTGCTTTCTTTTTTGGAATGTTGTTAATTCTTCATTCAATTTCTTTAACAGGTGCAGGGCCTATTTAGGTTATCCATTTCTTTGTGTGACTTTTTATAGTTTGTATCTTTGAAGGAATTGCTTCATTTGATCAATTATAAAATTTTGGGAAATATAATTGTTTATATTTATTTTTTATCATTTTGATGTCTGTAAAATCAGTTGTGATATACCTTACTTTATTTCTGATATTAGTGATTTGTGTCTTCTTTTCTTTTTATCTTTGTTATCCTGACTAGAAGTAGATACATTTTTAAAAGTTTAAAAACAAGCTTTTAGTTTCAATGATTTTCTATATTGATTTTATGTTATCAATTCATTTATTTTTTTCTAAAATTTTTATTTGTCTCCTTGTCTTGCTTTAAACTTAAATTGCTCTTCTTTATGTAGTTCTGCAGAATGAAAACTTAGAAATTTGTTTTTAAGTTATTCTTCTCTGTTAATATATCTATCCAATGCTATAAAATTCTAATACTGAATTTTCTGCAATTTATGCATTTCATGGTAATCTAGGAAATTACTTTTTATACTTTCTTTTAATTTTGATAAGTGTATTTATAGCCCAGGTCATGGTGTATTTTTTAATGTTCCATGTAATTTTGAAAACAATGTATATTCTACATTTTTTGGATATAGTACTCTATTAATATCAATTAGATTAACTTGACTAATGGTGATGTTCAGATCAGCTATATCCTTGCTTCATGTACTTTGAAGATTTCTTGTTAAGTACATACATGATAAAGATTACTATGCTTTATTAGACAATTGATTCTATTTATTATTATGAAATGTCTCTCTTTATTCCTGATAATTTTTCTTCTAACTCGTTGCTGTTTAACTTTATGTCATAGTTTTTTTCAGTTCTTTTGATTCCTTCTCCCTCTTGTTTATATTAAAAGTGATTTTCTTATGTACAACACATGGTTGAGTCTTGGTATTTTTGCAGTATCCTCTGACAGCTTGTCTTTTAATTGGTGCATTTAGAATATTCAGCTTTAAGATGATGTTTTAAAAGAATTGGATCAATACATGCCATGTTTGTAATATTTTAATTCTTTTTTTTTTTTTAAATCACTTCTTTTATATGGGTTCCCTAGTTTTAGTTGGGCATTTCATATAATTAGATTTTATCTTCTCTCTTTGTATTTCAGTTACTTCTTTTAAACATTTTAATATTTTACCTAGAATTTGTAAGATATATTAAATAATATATATCTACTTTCAAATAATGCTATGCTCATTCACATATACTGTATGTGCCTAATAGCTATGTTGCCCAATCCTCATTCCTGTCTTTTGTACCACTACGTCATTTATCTTACTTATCTCTAAGCTATACAGTGTTACTAATGTTTTTTTGTTTTGTTTTGTTTTTTTGAGTTGGAGTCTCACTTGGTTGCCCAGATGGAGTGCAGTGGCTGCTCCCAGCCACTGCAGCCTCCCCTGCTGGGCTCCGGCAATCCTTCTGCCTCAGCCTTCACACAGAGTTATCTATTAGACCAGTAAAAAATGAGAAACAAAGATTTTATTTACATTTGCTAGTTCTTTCCACTGCCACATCTGTTATACAGATCAACCAATCTAAATAATGCTTCATTTATGTATTTTTTTTTGTTGTTGTTTCTGGCATTTCTTTTTGGTTCTTAGAACATGTTCAAGTATGTTGTAGACTATTTACATTACAGTTCTTTTTTTTTGCTTTTTGTTTATCTTTTTATTATAACAGAATTTTACATATTAATTCTAGTATTTTTTGGAATTATGTAGATTTATAACACTCCTCAAAATATTTATATCTATAAAAAATTAATATTAATGTTACAAGTGTATGACACATTTTAAAATGTGTAAAAATTGACTACATATTACAGAATCTTGTAATATGTCACCCTAGTGACTTTTCCACAAAATACCTAAAATATAATGCAAGTAAAAATAAATGTGGAGATTGAGATAGTTAGCTTGTGGCATACAATTCTTTCTTTCTTTCTTTCTTTCTTTCTTTCTTTCTTTCTTTCTTTCTTTCTTTCTTTCTTTCTTTCTTTCTTTCTTTCTTTTGCCTAGAATTATACATTAGAGTTCTTAACCTATTATCTGTAGTTATTTTAACCTACCCAGTATTTCAAAATTGTTGTCATACCTGAGCCTGCTTCTGATACTTTGTCTCTTCAGGTTTTTTTTTTTTTTTCCTTTCTGTATGACTAGTAATTTTTTAAAATTGAAAACCAATTGTAATATATCTGGTAATAGAAGTTTGGATAAATAGGACTTTAAAATGAGATTTTATGTTAATATGACTGGAATTGATTTTGTTTAATGTTTTCTGTAGCTGTAAGTACTGGATGATTAAATTTTCTTTAGTGTTTTTATGAGGTAATCAATTAATTTATTTGATCAATGAACAAGTATTAATTAAACACTGTTATTAGTCCAGTATACTTTTAGATGCTGAATACACAGTGGTAAACAAAATAATAAAGTCCTGGCCCACAGCTTATGTTCTAGTGAAAAAGACAGAAAATTATAATTATTATTGTAAAATACACAACCTATATTTCATGTCATATGGTAATACAGGGAGAGAGATACTGTACTGTAAAAAAGACATTGGAGTTTTAAGCAGAAGGAATATTATTCATTCAATTTTTTAATAGAATGACTGGATAACATCTCTCTAATATGCAATTTAATCAGAGACCTGAAAAATAAGATAAAGTTTTGGAGAGGTGTAATCCAATGTAAAAGACCAGCACGAACAGTTGCGCCTTAGAACATTTCTGGTGTTTGTAAGCACAAGCAGGCCAGCCTGACTGAAAGGAAGTGAGCAGGTGGAGGAAATATGCTCAATGTGTGGAGAGCAGGTGAAACATGTAGACTTTCAATTAGATATGAAGAAAGAAACTAATTTGGGACTCCCACATTGGTAGATGATAACTTCAAATTGAATATTAGACACTTGAGTGAATGTGTCAAATAGACATATGGGATATTAGCAGCTATATCATATAATCTCTGGGAAATACTCTGCCTCTATGAAATATTACTAAATCATCATCTATGACTGAAATTCTCATATCCTCCCACTAGAAAATATTTTTCAAATGTTTTGCAGAAGTAAGAACATGATTAGTTAAAAGAAGGGGCATTAAAATAATTTTATCTTATTCTATCCCTACTTTAAGCTTTTAATGTAGATGCAGAAGATCTGGGAAGCTGTTCCTAACAAGGTTGATTGTGACAAAGCAAAAATGGGGCATAAAAGTTGAATATATATCCAAGAAATTAATTTTAGTTATGAACAATAAATTTTAAACATTGTAGAGAAGAAACTAAAGACATTAGGAAGGTGACACATGCAAACATATGCTATTTTTGAAAGAGTAAATAAGACATTTGGACAATGGAGTGTACTTTTAAGTGCTACTTGTAAATTATTTGTGTTAGAGTACTATGCTAGGAATTAAGTTAAAAAATATGGTACATGAATGATTATATTGACAGGTTATTGATTTTGCTAGTAAGAAAAAAAGTGGTGTGTAACCATAGTTAGTATAAGTTAGTATAGTGTACAAAACAGAATCATTAGAGCACAAGAGTTCAAAATACTAAAGTTTAGAATATTGGAAACATCATCAAAATAAATCTTAAAATTACCAAAAATAAAGACAAGGGTACAGACTGAGAGTTATCCAAGTGCTAAAATATTCAAGGAACAAAATGAAGTCCCCGTGGGGTATTTAGAGAACTAGAACAGAGAGGAGTAATATCTGCTATAATTTGGTGAAGTGCAAGAATTAAAGGGTAACTGAGAAAAGTTATGTTGTTATGTCAGATTGGATTGCCTATTTCAAAGTCTGAAAGAAATAACATCTTTATTGAAAGAGGTTTATCGATTGCTATTTTTCTCTACATACTATCTTAATAAAACAAAATTTTTGAAAAAATCAAGTTTTGGGGAGGAAGAAGGGAAATATTGCAGAAGTAGACATGAGTAATAAGAATGTAATCTGTTATACCTTCAAGTCAAATGATACAAGGTGTATGGGAAAAAATCATTTATTCAAACAAATTCTCAAGTGGCAGAGCTCACATTCAGATCTCTCTGTTGTGAAACATATACTCTTTTTACTTTTCTTTGGCACTGCAAAACAAAATATTTGACTTTTGATTTAATCTACTGCAATTGAGGCTAGAAAATGTAGTATTCAAGTGAGTCCAAGAAAACAAAATGGAGCTGTAACCATCTCGCCATGCTTTGCATTATTCTGAAAAAAAATAAATACATATATATGTATGTAATTATTACATTATTCTGGTAAGAAAGTAGATTTCAGGAGGTGTAAAAAGAAAATTTTGATAATATATATAAGCATAGTGAGAAAAAAATAAGGAGAAAAGTTCTAAATATTGCCATGAGCCAGACAGCAGACTGTCAGATGAAATAAAAAATAAAAACAGCAACTCATATATTAATAAACTTGAATGACTTTAGTTGCTTAAATGGTTATCAAAGTTATATTATATAAGCAGAAGCAAGAAAATATGCTTTCGTAGAAAAATTTTAAAGCAGTATAATATCTAAAAGAAAGACGTAAGAGTCTTTTAAAAATGTATTATTCTAGAATGTTGTTCCTTAGAAATGTAAAAACACTTAGGAGAGGTCATACTTCATGAGATAGTTAGAAACTCTGGCAAGTACCTGAAATAGGAGAGCTGAAAGAGAAAGTGTAGCAAGTTACCTGGTTATGTGAAGACTTGACTTGACAGGGCTTGGGGATTGAACAGCCTTCTAGCATGGAATGAGAGAACAACAACAACCATCCCCACCACAACAATGAACTAGAAAAGGTGGCACTACATATGCAACATTACTTTTAAAACATTTTACAATTATTCCCTTTTATTTATTAATTTTGAGTAACTTTCTTTTATTATAGAGATGTGGGGTACAAGTCAGCAATAGGTACATAAGTAAGTAATCTATGTGAAGGTCAAGTTTGCATTTCCATCTGGTCCTCATTTCCCGTGGTTTAGGACCAGGTCCCCATTGGGTTGTTACATGCCTCCCCCACCTGGCAGTGTCCAACGATTGCCAGTTCTTCCCTTGTGCTATTGAATGAAAACATATGGTATTTGGTTCTGTGTTTCTGTGATAGATCGTAAGAATGATTGTCTCTAATTTCATCCAATTTGCTGAGAAGTTCATGACTTTGCCTGTTATGGCTGCATAGTTTTTCATCATGTTTACATACCACATTTTCTTTATCCAGTCTACTTTCGATGGGCAGTAGGGTTAGTTCCATTATTCTGCTGTTGTAAATAGTGTAACAATGAACATGCATGTGCAGGTATCTTTTTTGTAGAATGATTTCGTTCCTCTGGGCGTATTCCTAAAAGGGGAAGTCTGGATCATATGGAAGGTCAATGTCTAGTTCCTTTAGAAATCACTGCACTATTTTCCATAGAGGTTGGGCTAGTTTGCACTCCCACCAACAGTGTAGAAGTGTCCCTTTTTCTCCACACCCATGCCAGCAACTGTTGGTTTTTGATTTATTAATAACAGTCATCCTGAATAGAGTTCAGTGGTATCCAAATATGGTTTTGATTTGCATTTCTCTGGTAATTAGTGAGCCTGAATATTTTTTCGTGTGTCTGCTGGCTGCTTGAATGTTTTTTTTTTTTTGAGAAGTGTTTATTCATGTCCTCTGCCCATTTTTTAAAAACAGGGCTGTTTGTTTTTTATTCCTTTCATCTCATTTGAGTTCCTTGTAGATCCTGGATGTTAGGCATTTGCCAGATAAACAGTTAGCAAATATTTTTTCCCCATTTTGTTGGTTTTCTCTCTGCTCTCTTAATGGTTCTTTTGCTGTGCAAATCTTTTCAGTTTGATGAGATCCCACTTCTTTGTATTTTCTCTTACGGCATTTGCTTTTGGGGATTTGGTTAAGAATTGGTTCTAACTCCAATGTGGATAAGAGTGTTTCCTGTATTTTCTTCTAGGATTCTTATAGTTTGAAGTTTTATGTTTAGACTTTTGATCTATTTAGAGTTGATTTTTGCAGATGGCGATAGTTAGGAGTCCTATTTCATTCTTCTTCATGTGGTCAGCCAGTTTTCCAAGCACCATTGCTAAATAAGGTCTACTCTCTTTAGTGGTTGTTATTGGTGGCTTTATCAAAGTTGAGTTGGTTGATGGATCAAGGTTTTGCTTCTGGAATCTCTATCCTGCTCCATTGGGCTATATGCCTGTTCTTATACCAGTACCAGGCACTATTGATTATTGTAGCCTTATTGTAGTTTTTAAAGTCTAGATGTGTGACACCTCCTGCTTTTTTTTTTTACTTTTGCTGAGGATTGTTTTGACTAATCCTGCTCTTTTTTGTTTTTATATGAAATTCTGTATTGCCATTTCCAAGTGTGAGAAGAGTGATGTTGGTAATTTGATGGACATTGCCTTGAATCTGAAGATACTGACAATATTGACTTTTTAAGTCCATGACCAAAGGATGTTTTTCCATTTGTTTATGTAATCCTTGATTTCTTGGAGTAGTTTTTAATTGTTCTCATTATAAAGGTCTTTCACTTCTCTGGTTAGGTAAATGACAAAGGTCAAGACATTTCTTTTTTCCTATTTTTGGCTATTGTCAACAAGATTGTGCTTTTTATTTGGTTCTCTGGTTATTTGTTGTTGGTGTTTAGAAATGCAATTGTCTTTTGCATGTTGATTTTGTACCCCGAAACTACCAAAGTCATTTATCAGTGATAAAATTAGAAATAAAAATAAATAAAATTAGAAATGCAAAAGATGAAGTCCTAACTGATGCTGAATAAATTTAAAAGCTTATCAGAGATTATTATGCACATTTGTATGGAAATAAACTTAAACACCTAAAGAATATGGAGGACTTTCTTACATCACACAACCTTCAAAGGTTGAAACAAGACAAATTTGAAACCAACAACACATCTCAAGAATCATCCACAATGACCAAGTAGGCTTCTCTCAGGATGCAGGACTTGTTCAACATTTGCAAAACCATAAATGTAAATCAATACACTAACAGATATAAAAATAAGAACCACATGATAATATTATTTGATGCAGAAAAAGTTTTCAACAAAATCCAGCAACCCTTCTTAATAAAAATGCTTGAACACCTAATATAGAAGGAACATCCCTCAAAACAGTAAGAATCATCTATAATAAACCCACAGTCAACATATAGTTCAATGAACAGAAGTTGGAAGCATTCTCCCTGAAAACATGAACAAAACAAGGCTGCCCCCTCTTGTCCCTCCTGTTAAACATAATGCTGGAAGTTCTTACTAGAACAATCAGGCAAGAAAAGGAAATCAGGGGTATCCAAATAGGAAAAGAGGAAGTTAATTTATCCCTCTTTACAGACAATATGATCCTCTACCTTAAAACCCTCTACCTTTACAGACAATATGATCCTCTACCTTTTTTCTCTTTCTTTTTCTTAGTCAATCTTGCTAGGGGTCATCAATCTTATTTATCCCTCCAAAGAACCAACTTTTTGCCTTGTTGATTTTCTTCTATGATATTTTTGTCTTCTGTGCCCTGCAGTTAATTTGTCAAACAATGTTATTTTAGTATTTATGTTTTGGTAGACTGTTAGCAGTTAGGCAATGTTAATGATGACAACAAATGGAATTAGTCTTTAATTAGATTTGTATAGTGATAGTTTGACCTGCTAAGAAAAGAATATGTAAACATTATATTCAATTAAGAAGATATTAACAAAATATTCTTAAGTAAAGTTTAAACAGCATAGCATTAAATATATATATATATATTTAAAGAATACTGGACACTTGGTAAAAAAACAAACAAATTCCTCTACTGTAATGATTTTGCTATTTTTTAAAGTAGTTATGCATTTTTAATATGAAAACCTCTAAAAGGGATGCAAACAATATCTACAGAGTAATTACCACTCACCGGTAATATATCAGATATTTTGTAATTTTTATTAAATTTTACATCTCTAGATAATGCAATGTTTGTAAAATTAACATTTTTTGAGTAATGAATATAATATGTAGAAAGGGCTAATAAAATAAATAAATGAAAAACAACCTCTTTGGAAAACAGTTTGGTGATTTCTTTTCTTTTCTTTTTTTGTTGGAAAGTGAGAAAGCAGGATTTATTGAGAGGACAGAGAAGCTCCCACAGTGGGAGGGGACCCAAAGGGGCTGTGTCCAGTGTGGTGATTTCTACGAGAATTAGACATTGAACCTCTATATGATCCAGTGACTCCCCTGCTGGGAATATACCCAGAGGAACTCAAATCATTCTACCAAAAAGATACCGGCATATGCATATTTAGTGCAACACTATTCACAATAGCAAAAATATGGAACCAACTGTGCTGCCTATCAGAACTGGACTGGATAAAATAAATGTGGTACATACACATGATGGAATATTATGCAATCATACAGAAGGACAAACATATGGACTTTGCGGCAACTTGAATGGATTTAGAAACTATCATACTCAGTGATTTATCACTGAAACAAATAACTGAGTACCACATGTTTTCACTCATAAGCGAACCCTGAACATTTACCATGATACTGTAAGAAAGGTATTGGCAATAGTGAGATACTGCTAGGGTGGGGGAGGGGTACACAATATCAATAAGGGTACCTGATCTCAAACTAGGCAAAGTGGGGACCAAAAAGGCCCAAACTTTTACTTGTACAATGACCAATTGTTTACCTAATCCTGAACTGTATACCACATCTTTAAAATAAAAAAAATATGAAAATAAAGTCCAAAAGAAGACTATTTCAAAAATAATAAACTTGTTTAGAAATTGATGTTTTTTAAACTGTTCTGTCACATACAATATGCACAGGACATACAATACCATCTTCCAGTCAATGGCTAAGAGTGACTGAGTAACCTGCTAAATTTTTAGAGTAGAAAATTTAGACTCCGGAATAGATTCCAGATGCTTTCACACCTTGTTCAGAGGGCTCTTTCAAATCTATAAAGAATATCAAGTTAGCTCTCTCAATATCACACCTCTTCCTAGAACACCCAAGATTACAATCAACTGACGCGACTCACGTATGGGAGAAGAGCAACTGAAGCTGAGTTATAGAGTCAAATAATGTATTTATGGAGTTCTAAGCCTTAAGCCTTATTTAAACATTAACATATCCTGTCACTTCAAAAAAATCAACAAAATGATGAAGAGATTCTAATTGTTTAGAATCAACTTGCTTAACTTAATTATTTTATCTTATGTTTATTTTTTCCAAATGTTGCAACCTACAATAATGTTGAAAGAATAGTACAGTGAACACCTATTTATCCTTCACTTAGAGTCAGCAACTGTTTACATTTGCCATGCATGTATAAATCCATATATTTTTTTCAATTTTTACACCATTTGAAAGTAAGTTACGGGCATCACATCACTTTTACCCTCAATGCTTCAATATGCATCTCTTTATGAAGATATTCTTCCACATAACAATGTATCTTTCTATATAAACAGTATCTTAATTTAAAAAAAAAGATGCTTTTAAATGTCATTTGCTTCACACACCACATTTATATTTCACCTTTTAAAAAAATGAAAACAACTTTGTCAAGCATTCTTTTAAATTTATGATTCAATTATGCTCTACTCATTGCATTTGGATGCCATATGTATTTAAACTCTTTAAATTAGATTAATTCATTTATCTTTTTTAAATAAAGTTTTTATTTTAAGGTAGTTTTGAATTTTAAAAAATTGTGAAGATGATATATAGAATTCTCAAATACGCCACATTCTATTTGTCCTGCTATTGACAAAAGAGTGGTACATTTATTACAATTTATTAGCTGATATTCATATATTATTGTTAACTAATGTCTGTAGTTTGTTCAGTTTTCCTTATTTTTTGACTTAATGCTTTTTTTCTATAACATATTTATCACTTTTCTTTAGGTTTCTCTTGGCTGGTTGTGATTTTACTTTTTATGATAACCTTGACAGTTTTTAGGATCACTGGTCATATATCTTCTATAATTTGAGTGGAAATGGCCTGATATTTTTCTCACTATTTGAATGTAGTCTTGGGTTTCTGAAGGAAGACTACAAAAGCATTTAATTTTATCAATTAATACCATGGATTTTGTATAAGTTTCTATATCTACTACAAAAAAATATAGTAGACTGATGGCTTAAAGAATAGAAATTAATTTTTATTTTGCTTAGTATTGCTTTGGTTATTCTGGATCTTTTTTTGGTTCTGTGTGAATTTTAGGAATTTTTTCCTAATTACGTGAAAAATGACATTGACAGTTTGACAATTGTGTGTCTAATTTTTTTTCTTTTTATAAGGACACCACAGATACTGGAATATACCCCACCCAAAAGGTTACTTTTTCAACTTAGTCACCCCTTAAAAAAAAACTCTGTTTCTAATTACAGTCACATTCTGAAGTCCTAGAGTCTAGAGTTTCAGCATATGAATTTTTGGGGACACAATTCAGACCATAATAGGTTCATACTATTATCTTGACTATCATTGTTAATGTTGACCTTGATTACCTGGCTAAGATAGTGTTCATCAGTTTTTTTTTTTTTTTTCTGAAAAATTGTTCTTTCTCTTCTCTCTTTCTTCATATTCCACTCTTTTGAAAGGAGTTACAATGAGAGTCTCACATTAAATAAATGAGAAGTTGTACTTTTCCTTCTTTAAGGTGGAATGTCTACAAAAATTGTGTGAAATTTTTATGCACAAGAGAGTTGTCTATTCTCCCTCATTTATATACTTTATTCAATCATTTACTTATAGTAGTACATATTTATGGATATTTATACTTTGGGTTATAACCCATGATTTCTGTGTAAATTTTTAAAGGAAAGGAGAGTGGCTTATAAAATGTAACATATTCTGACAATTTTTTGGTATTTTCCTTATAGTCAGATGCAGATTAAATCTTTTTTGGCAAGAATACCACAAATGCTGTTGTGCATTTCTTTCTTTCTTTTTTGAGTTGGAGTCTCACTCTGTCACCCAGATGGAGTGCAGTGGCCGCTCCCGGCCACCACAGCCTTGGCCTGCTGGGCTCCGGTGATCCTTCCACCTCAGCCTTCCAAGTAACTGGAACTACAGGCGCGCGCTACCACGCCCAGCTAGTTTTTTTGATTTATTGTAGAGATGAGGTCTTGCCACGTTGCCCAGGCGGGTCTCTAACCCACGGGCTCAAGCAATCCACTCACCTCAGCCTCCTAAAGCACGGGATTACGGGCTGAGCCACAGAGCCCAGTTGCATTTCTTATTGCATCTCGTCAAGAAGCACATGATATCAATGATCCACTCTTGGCGAAACAAAATTTGGTCATCTGATGGAGATGTGAATCTCTTTTAAAAATGAGTATTATTTTCCCTTTGTAATTGGAAAGTAGTCTGTAGGTTGATTCTTGGAGATGTTCACCGGCAGTTTTAGCATTCATTTTAATTATTAGATTGGAATGTTTCAAAGTGGTGATTTTTCTAATTCTAATTCTAGCTGACATTTTCTGGAAAGCAATTCCCTCTTTTTTTCTTTTTATCCACCCTCTCTTATTGTTAATGTCATTATCACTTGTATAGTTTTTCAATGCTCTGTAATCCAAATTTTTCATTATTTTTTATGCTAAAATTGCCTCAAATTTGGAGTATGGAAGCCTCATTACACTGATTATTATGTTCTGTTGACAGGGCTACATTAACACGGTAGTTAATTTTGGAGGAATTTTCTTTTGAGTATTTTTTCATATGGGAGCAGGTTGTTTAGAGTATTTAATAATTCTTTGTCTATCCATCCCAGTATACACATAGCCCCATTTGCACTTTCTTCTACTTTGACAGTAGATAGAAATTCTCAAATTAGAGCTAGACATTCTCTCAACATTATTTTTTTATACCTCTTCAGTCTTTATTTTCTGGAATCAAATACCTCTTGTTCATTTTTATGGTGACTCCATTTACTCTTTATAGAAATGTGCTTCTCAAAATTTGTTTTCTGTACTGTTTAACCTAGAAAGTTTATACAATAAAATTATTCAAAATACATTTGGAGATTTTGTTATTTATTTTCTTGACTAAAAAGTAGTTGGTTTAAAAAAAAATGGAGTCAGCCGGGCTCAGTGGACTCCATTTTTTTTTTTAACCAACTACTTTATAGAAATGTGCTTCTCAAAATTTGTTTTCTGTACTGTTTAACCTAGAAAGTTTATACAATAAAATTACTCAAAATACATTTGGAGATTTTGTTATTTATTTTCTTGAATAAAAAGTAGTTGGTTAAAAAAAAATGGAGTCAGCCGGACTCAGTGGCTCAGCCTGTAATCCCGCGCCTTTGGGAGGCTGAGGTGAGTGGATTGCCTGAGCCCGCGGGTTCGAGACCCGCCTGGGCAGCGAGACCTCATCTCTACAATAAATAAAAAAAAAAAATCAGCCGGGCGTGGTAGCGCATACCTGTAATTCCGGCTACTTGGAAGGCTGAGGCGGAAGGATCACCGGAGCCCAGCAGGTGGAGGCTGCGGTGTCCGGGAGCGGTTACTGCACTCCAGTTTGGGCAACAAAGTGAGACTCCAACTCAAAAAAAAAAAAAAAAAAAAAAAATTGAGTCATTTTAAATTTTTTGGTGTTTTAGACCCTTGGGTCATCAGGAATTTTGTAACAGACTTGGGCTTTCTAAAATAGACAGTTTGATAAGGTATTAAGGTCACTTTCCATGGGATTATTAAAGCAGATATTTTATATCCAGCTGGTGCAGATACTGTAGAAGAAACTAAAACCACAGATGAGAGGAAGAATAAATGAGTTTTAAAGTCTGTCCTCTATGTCTGTACATTTATAGAGTTTTTTTTAACCAATGATAGTGATTAATTTCCCTTGAATCAATCATCATATTTATCTTACTTTTGTGACTCAAATAATTAAATGTTGGTTCAGGATCTATGGTAGAAGGGGGAAAAAGCTGCCTCTTGACAGAAACATTGAAGAAAGTGACAGAACCAGTCAGAATGTGTGAGTCTCTGCATGGGTGAGTGTGCACAAAGACAAGTCTGAAGGCGTGTGTGTGTGTAAGTAGGTAAGTAAATTTCCAACTGAGGAGAGACACAGGAACATGCATCCAGGGATCCCCTGCAGACACTGCTGCAATTTATCACTACTTTGAATTTGGCACTCTCAGGCACAGAAACATCCACCATTCTTGGGGCATCTCTCAAGAAAAGAAAGCAGAGATCAGCTGACTTATAGCACCTAGCACCTGATCAGACCTTATCACTTGTGGCAACAGGCCAGGAACTGGTAGTAAGGACTGTGGAGAAAATGTGGGGAGGAAATCTAGAGCTGAATCTTATCAGAGGAAAAGACATGGGCTGATGCCATTTTCTCTGTCCTGGAACCTGGGCAGAGACTTGCTTAAGCTCACCCAATACTTAGCAACTTGCACCCTGAGACTGAGGGACTATCTCCAAACCCTTCTGGAATTGACCAGAAATAAATGAGTTTTAAAGTCTGTCCTCTATGTCCCCCAGCAGTCCATGGGACATCTGACCAAAATGGAAAGCAGCCTAATCACCTAATCAGCCTGTGCTGAGAGCAGAGGGGAGTGTGTAGGGACCAGCGCCAGCTCTGTCCCACAGCAAGTCAAAAGTGGTGCATGGGGCATGTCAGTAAAAGGGAAGAAAAAAATGGAAAGGAATTTGGAGTTCCAGAAATGGCTAGAAGAGAAAGCTTTTTTTGGGGGGGGTCTCTCTCCTTCCATACATATCATTCTGTATTTGTCTTCTGATTTAATTCACCCTTTTTCCTCCCTCTTTTCTTGTGTATGAGTATATTTGAGGGTGAGTGTATTTTTGGGTTTTGTTAGTTTGTTTATTTATTCACTTGTTTTCCTTTTTCTTTCTCTTCATCTTCCTTTCATCATCCTCCTTTCTTTCTC
Source organism: Carlito syrichta (assembly GCF_000164805.1). Taxonomy (NCBI): domain Eukaryota; kingdom Metazoa; phylum Chordata; class Mammalia; order Primates; family Tarsiidae; genus Carlito; species Carlito syrichta. Next base: position 282,115 of record NW_007247829.1, read on the forward strand.
AGTTCTTTTCCTTCCTCTTGCCTCATTTTGGTTTCAGGGCATATACATACTCTTACCACAAGGTCATATTGTAAGATGGAGGAAGGGAGTTCCAGGAGACTTACACTCCAGTCAGCATATACTGCAATCTGCAGGTAGCTTCTGAACCTTAGCTCCCACATTACAGCTCAATTAAATCTCAAAACCTCTAGCCAGGCTTGGTGGCTCAGCCTGTAATCCCGTGCCTTTGGGAGGCTGAGATGAGTGAATTGCCTGAGTCCACAGGTTCAAGACCCACCTGGGCAGCGAGACCTCATCTCTACAAAAATCAAAAAATCAGCCAGACGTGGTAGTGTGTGCCTGTAATTCCGGCTACTCGGAAGGCTGAGGCGGAAGGATCGCCAGAGCCCAGAAGGTCGAGGCTGAGGTGGCCAGGAGCGGGAACTGCACTCCAGTCTGGGGAACAGAGTGAGACTCCAACTCAAATAAATAAATCTCAAAATCTCAAAAAGACAGCACAATCCCCAACCCAACTTCAAAGTTAAATCAAATCCACAGACCTCTGGAAAGACAATGGATGAAAATACAAACGTCAGAACAGAAACTGTGAAGAGCCTCCAGAGTGACTGATCTCAGACCACAAATCCAGAGATCAAGGTATTGATGGAGAGGATAAAAGTAAAAATTGAAAAAATGAACTAAAGCAAAAAGTAAGAATGAAAAAGTTGATAACTGAGATGATGGCAATAAAGGATACAGGGATCAAAATAAATAACAAACTGGCTAGCATGGAAAACACTATTAACCTAGCAGAAAAAAGAATCTCAGAGCTTGAAGACTGAAATATGAAACTAGCCCAAACTTTTAAAAACATTAAAAGGTAATTTTAAAAGACAGAACAAAGCCTCAAAGATATGTACAGTTATACTAAGAGGCTGATCTTATGCCTGATTGGCATTACTGAGGCAGAAAAGGAGACAGAGAACACCTTGGAGTAAACATTCCATAAGGTTATCCAAGAAAACATCTCTCATCTCATCAGAGACACATCCATCCAAACACAAGAGATTTAGAGAACCTCAGCAAGGCATCACATTAGACACATAGTAATTTGCTTAAACAAAGGAGGTATAAAAAAAATCCTAGAGGCAGGGAGAGAGAAAGATCAGACTACCAATTGGGAACACCAATTAGAATAGCAGCAGACTTATCTACAGATACTCTACAAGCTAGAAGAGACTGCACTTCAATTTCCAAAGTTCTCAAAAATAAACAATTTTAACCAGGAATTTCCTACCCAGCTAAGCTAAGCTTCATCAACAATGGAGAATTAAAATCCTTCCCAGACATCCAATTCTTAACAAATTATGCTGCTTCCAGACCAGTTTTCAAAAGACACTAAAGAAAGTATTAAGCAGAGAAGAAAGAAGAAGAAAAAAAAAGAACAATCATGCACTTCGCAAGAAACAGGAAAATGCAGAGCAAACAGAGAATACATTGTGACAGCAAACTTAAAAATACAAACATACATGGATAGACTCTCATGTTTCAATAGTCAATCTGACATGAATGAACTGAATCACCACTGAAAAGACACAGAATGGCAAACCATGCTGGAGTCCAGCTCCAGGAGAGAGTCAGGGCTTGAGATGGGGAATCTGGAAGTGGCGAAAAAGAAAAGACGAACACAACAGGATCCCTCTTCCTGGGGAGAGTTCAAGACTCTGCCAATTTTTATTGAATTCTTACAAGCTTATATAGTTTTTTACTGACCCCTCTACCCACAAAATGTATCCCATGTTACACATTAAATGTTTACATCATGTTTTTTTCTTTTGTTTATGGTGAAGTTGACCTTTACAAGTTTCATTTTGTTTCTTCCTGCTACCAGGTGGTGTAACAAAACACCAGTTGCCAATTTATCAGCCATGTCCTGTGACCCCTAGGTCACCTGAATCTCTTCCCTTCGCTATTCTATTTTTTTCCTTTACTAATCTATTTTCATAATTCTACCCTTATATATACTTTTAGCGGCAATATATTGACTTGCTTTTTCTTTTATATAACCACCCTTATCTTACCTACTACGAATTCTTAATACTATTAATTTAAAAATTTAACTTTCTTAATTCTAATTGCCTTATCTATATTACTTGCTATTTTCTTATCACCTATTTTGCATTTTATATTTCTAAACGAAACATGTCTAAATCTACACTTATATATGAAACTAATCTTACTTCTAATCCTAAATATATTTAATTTTAAACCTACATTAAGTGTATACAATTTTAAGTTTACCTTAAAACTTAATTATTTCCTATTCCTTATATTTAATACCTACATCTATAATAAACATTTATCTTTTAATTACAACTGCTATCTATTTAATTCTAATCCTTACTTTAATTTTAACCTTCTTTCTAATTAAACTATAATATTTCTTAAATCAAAAGGCATGTCTGTGACTTGTTTTTCCCAAAAACACCTGTTTGTGGAGATACTCTGTCTCAGTTTCTCACTCCCTCATCAATCACAACTGTCAATGTTGTTCCTTATAAAGGGTGTGAGGAAGTACTTGTTTTTCCTTTTTAGCTAAAGGTTGCAAAATTTGCATTCCCTTGTCCCTTCAGGGGGGAAATTTTTTGCTGTTGAGCCCTTTTTACATTTTTATACATAGGTTTATTGCTAATTCCACATCCTTGCACATTCTAAGGGGCACCCTCCAATCTCACCTCCATTATGCCTATGTATAATTTTTGCTGTCAAATGCCATCATCCATTTGCGCATCTATTATCTCAATTAAAGAGAGAATATTCTCAAGCCTATGCACGCAATCCTTCAAAGTTAGGGAAGGTCTGCTAACAGGATCCATGGGGCTTTGCCTCCATCATGGCCGCATCTTACTGGGGCCTTGCTCCCAGCCAACGTTTTTCCTGTTTTCAGGTCTCTTTTACCTGACTTTTACTAGTGATTGCGGCTCCCGGCAAAACCAAATAAAAAAAACAGGACCCAACAATATGTAGCACTCAGGAAACACAACTCACTACAAAGATTACCCACAGACTCAAAGTTAAAGGATGGAAAACAAAGTTTCAGGTGAATAGAAAACAAAAAGAAGACAGGGGTCATAATGTTAATATCAGACAAAACAGTCTTCAAGCTATCAAAAATTATAGATTCAGATAGACATTACATAATGGTAAAAAGTTTAATCCTTCAACAAGAAATATCTGTCCTAAGTATATATGCACACAACACAGGAGCATCTAGATTTATAAAGCAACTACTAAGTAAACTAAAAAAGGATATAGCCTCTAACACTATAATAACTGGGAATATAAATACCCCACTAACAACCCTAGATAGATAATTGAGGCAAAAAAATCAATGAAATCTTCAAGATTAACTTGATGCTTGATAAAATGGACTTAATAGATACCTATAGACATTCAACCCCACAATCAAGAGATATACATTCTACTCATCACCATAGGGAGCTTATTCCAAGATTGACCACAACCTTGGCCGTAAATCAAGTATAAACACATTCTATAAGATAAAAATACTACCATGCACCTTCTCAGACCACTTTGGAATAAATATAAATATCACCACCAATAAAATCCCCCCAAAACACAAAGATATGGGCTGAATAATTCCTGGGTCAACACAGAAATCAAAACATAATTAAAACATTATTGGAAACAAATGAAAATGAAGACACATCTTAACCAAAACCTCTGGGATGCCATGAAATCAGTACTAACACAGGAATTTATATCTCTATGAACATATATCAAGAAAATAGAAAAATCACAAGTCAACAAATTAACAAATCCCCTAAAGGAATTGGGAAGGAAAGACCACCAAATCCTTAAATTCAGTAGAATAATCCAGATCACCGAAGTAAAAGCTCAAATATGGGATATAGAAGACAAAAAACTTCAGAAAAAAATCAATGAAGTAAAAAGTTGGTTATTTGAAAAAATAAATAAGTTGATGGGCCCCTCACAAGACTGACCAAGAGAAAGAGACACAAAGCCCAAATAAACACAATCAGAAACACAAAAGTTAAAGTTACAATTGACCCCAAATAAATACAAAAGATTATCAGAGATTACTATGTACAACTTTATGGAAGTAAATTTGAAAATCTAAAGGAAATGAAAGACTTTCTGACCTCACACAAGCGCCCAAGTTTGAAACAAGAAGAAATTGGGACCCTAAATAAACGAATAACAACCCAGGAAATTGCCTTCATCATAAGAAAGATGATCTTTCTTCTCCATAAGAAGAAAGATTATGCTTCCATCATAAGACTTTTATCTTTTATCAGATAAAAGTCCTGGGCCAGACAGCTTTCCATCAGAATTCTTCAAAACATACAAGCAGCAGCTGATACCAATCCTACTGAAAGTATTCCACATAAGTGAGAAAGATGGAACTCTCCTCAAATCATTTCATGAAACCAACATCACATCAATATTCAAATTGGGGAAAAAGTGAACAAAGAAAGATAACTACAGGCCAATATCCCTGATAAACATAGACACAAAAATTCTCAACAAGATTCTAGCAAATTGAATCCAGAAAAATCATCAAAAATCATCCACCATTACCAAGTAGGCCACATTCCTAGGATGCAGGGCTAGTTTAATATCCACAGACCATAAATATAATTAAATTCATCAACAGATGTAAAATAAAAAACACGTGATTATATCATTAAATGCAGAAAGGGCTTTTGACAAAATTCAACATCCGTTATTCCTGAAAACCCTTGAACACACAAGATGTAAAGGGAACATGCCTTAATAAAGTAAAAGCCATTTGTGATAAGTTAACAACCAAAATGTTACTAAATGGACAGAATTTGGAAGCATTTCCCCTGAAAACTGGAACAAGACAAGGCTGCCCACTCTCACCCCTCCTGTTCAACATAGTAATTCTTCAAAAAATGGATTGGCAGTAGTGGGACACTCCCAGGAGAGGGAGGGGGAACACAAAACAATAATAAGGGTGCCTGATCCTAATTCAAGCAAAGGGAGGTCCAACGGGAGGACTAAAACTTCACCTGTATCTAAGTCACTTATGTACCAAAGTCTGACTTGTACCCCACAACTTTAAAATAAAACAAAACGAAAAACTAAAAGATAAATCCCAGAGCTGGGATTCTCGAAGAAGGAACAAAACAAAAAAGACTGCCTCTTGCTACTATCTGACCAAAAATTTCACATAAATCAAAACCTTGAGGTCATATATTACAAATTCATTTTAATACTTTAATATCTACATGCAAATATTATTGTCTGCCTTAAAGGTATAGGCTTATTTTTTGATCTAGTATGGTAGTTGAGGATTAGAATAATTGGTGGAAACTTACTTTATGTGTATATGTATCTAACTCGCTATAGAAAGAGCAGAATTAAAAGATGAAAGGATGAATTGGCTTACAAGAGGTTGACTTTGATTTGTGAGAGTGAGAATGAAATACTGTGTTTTATGAAACATAAGAAGGATACAATTAGGAATAGGGTATAAAGATTTGTGACTGATGTGAGGTAATACATAAACTTTATGATATAAAATTTATGTAAAAGGGGTCAGCTATCAGAAAGCATTGGAGTTCCAAAGTGTCAGAATTGAAAAGAACTTCAAGGAGTCAGTGAAGGGCTTTGAAAAGAACTTGTTTTGAACTATGTGCACTTTGCAAAATAAAGCAATTCAACTCCAAATCCTCTAACATTTATTCAAGTGATTTTAGGGGCAACCAGTATATGGGATCAATATTGATGGCAAATTGGATTTTCAAAAACATCCAAGAAGCATTTATTTTACCAAATAAAACAGATTCATTTTTTTATGAAATAAAAGCACTTTAAACAGGCATCGCATTAGCTTTAATGATACCCAAGTTGGTGGCTATTCATTCCAGTTTGTCCGTTTGATCCTATTCTGTTCTTATTCTCTCAGGCCATCTTCAATTCATTATGTTTGAAATGAGATTTATAAAACATGGTGATGTTTTTTAGATATCTTCCAGTTGTTCATGATTGGAATATGCATTTGCAGATAAATCTCTTTGGTGAAACTTCTTTGCTTATCTATCCTAGTTCTTGGAAATAAAGGAGGCATTATCTATGCTAGTTCTTTGAAATATAGGATGCATTGTTGACTTTCACAGTGATTTCCATGACTGTGATTCTGCTTGACTTTATTAGTAACATGAACTTTACAAAAATTCAATACATTCAATGCTTAGAAAAACATTCCTGACTTTCCTTGATGGAATATGAATTAGTAGTCCCAGGATATCATAAAATTTTCTTTTGAAGTAAAAAAAAAAAAAGATAAAAAAAGACATTTTGACTTGAGGAATACTTACTGCTCCCTACACTCCTTGTGCTTTATATTCTACGTTGAATATAAAGATCATGTGAAAATGAGTATTTTGTTGATCTGAGCTAGAGCTCACACAATTGAACAATAAATACCAATATCAAATTGTTTCAAATGATTAAAAAGAGCTCACACAGAAGAGAAAGTTTTTTTAATCCATCAATAAAAGCAAATAATTCTATTTTAATTAGATTTATCCCGAAGGATTCCTAAACATTGCAAGACTAAATAAGAGGTTTTAGATGCACAACTGGTTCGTGAATTAAAAAAAAAAAAAATTGGCCATGGAAAAGACCAGGAGGCCTAAGCAGAATTCTAATGTCAGAGCTAAAGGCTCCTCTCAATATAATATACAGACTTACATGTCAGAAAACTTATACGTCAGGAAACCTCTTATCCAACTTAAATTTAACAACTTGATACAAGGTAATGTGTCTTAATTGCTCACACAGCTAGAGCTAATGGCTAGAATAGATAAGTAATTAATAATAGGTAGTTTAGTTTTGTTTTTAATGTACTACATGCCAGATACAAGACATAAACTAACTTTAACACATATGCTGAAAACCATCCATGTCAAAAGGAGAGCTAGAAAAAAAGGTGATGTTATGGTCTTTATTATTTTTTATACCATTTATTTTAATGAACATACTCTCTGGGATATGACATATTAGAGGCAGGTATTTTAGAGTCTTGTCAATAACTGACTACCCAGGGACATCATATTTATGGTATCTAGTGCACATACCCAGAACAAATAATTATTGAGTGATAATTTAGTAGATTTGTTGTGTTATAGGAAAAGACTGGCACTTTATTCAACCAAATATTGATATCATTGTTAAGTACAGACATTGATGTTCTCAGAAAGTCAAGCAAGACACAGATGGAGTCCAAATTCTTAGGATAAGTTCTGGCTTTCTCATTTTAATAATTGCAACTTCTTTAAGTGTTTGATGTGAGATTAAACAAAACAATGCGTTGGAAGAGCTGAACATAGCACCTAATTCATTAAATGTGAACGTACAATATGTATTTTTTCATAGTTCTTAGATCACGAGGGCTGTATACTACAATTATGTCTTGGGAATCATGATGCTAAATGTAAAATACTGTTATCCTTACAGCAATATTTGGGTTCAATATTAAAAATGTCGTATGAAAACAATTTAAATTATGGTTTGTGATACTTATATATTGACCTAACTTTTAATATTACTTATATATTTTATTATAATATTATTCTATATTATGAGAAACTGTTTCATATAAACTTTGACAAGTTAACCTCTCCATGTCTCGAGATATTTTTAAAAAAATTCTTATTTGGTTCTAACATTGATAAATAGAAGGTGTTATATAATCAGCAAACATATGATCTATACTTTATTTTATTATATCTTAGTGAAAACTAACCAACATATCACAGCAGTCAGATGGTCTGTAAGGGTATTAAAATATTCCCAATGTCACTCTAATGTTTGATCTACACCATCATAATTTGCTATATTTCTCTTTGCTCTTCTTATAGGAAGCTCACCTGAGGGACCCAAGAGAGTCACAATGGCAGTGGCAGATGGGCACAGGGTAGAGCTCAGTGAATATATACTGGCTTATCTTCTCATTAAGTCACTTTGTATACATGGTTCTTTCTAATTCTGACTTTGTTAAGTTGTTTTATTTTTGGTGCTATATAGATATTGGTTGTGTTGTAATAGGTGGTGTGTTTTACCTGCTGTGAGGAAAGTAAGAATAAGCACTTACTAAGCATAAGCTGAGCAGTAACTGTTGTGTTACAAATGGTACATAAATGGAAACCCAAACTCTTATCTCCATAGACAACATAATCTATAATCTTGAGAAGGGAAATTGAATATGTTGCTAAAATGTATTAGGTGTGATGGAACAGTTAGGTGTAAGATTGAAAACTTTGGAAAACACTGTTTAAAAATTTTGACTTAGGAACCCTTTATTTTATTTTTAAATTTTACTTTAATATTGAGTTCTCCAACGAATATTTGCCTATAAGGATTAAATATTTTGATATTTACTATTTTATTTTTAATACTTTTTTGAGTTGGGGTCTCACTCTGTCACTGAGGCTGGAGTTCAGCAGCATGATCATGACTTACTAGAACTTTGATCTTCTGGGTTCAAACAATTCTCTTTCCTTAGTTTCCTTGGTAGGTAGGACTACAGGCATGTGTCACCATATCTGGTTAATTTTTAAAATTTTTTTGTAGAGTCAAGGTCTTGTTATGTTGCCCAGGCTGACCTTTAACTCCTGGACTCAAGCAGTCCTTCTGTCTTGGCCTCCCAAAGTGCTGGTATTATAGGTGTAAGCCACCATGACCAGCTTGATACTTACTATTTTAGACATTAAAATTAAAAAAAAAAAAATAAACTGCAGGAATATGTGTGCACACATTCTATTAGTAGGAGTGATGATGTCCTCAAACCCCATATGGACTCTGGAAATTTTCACTATACTCTTGTGAAGGTATAAGACCAAATTGGCATTAATATCTTAGCATTCTTATAAAAACAATGTTGATCTCATGTTTTTTTCTGATAGACTTTTGAGGTCCTCCAAGGGTCTCCAGTCACCCTTTGCATATGACTTGTTTAGACAAAATTTCACAAAGAGAAAATTTGAACTCGATTTTGAAGGACAAGTAATATTTAGCCAAGTAGATAATAAAGAGGAAGTACTAACTCGATTTCTTATAAAAACAACTAAAAACAAACCATACCATTTTTACATGTACAGTACAAACTTGCATAACTTCCATACACTTGATTTTGGCACAATAATTTATATATTTTGTGACTTAAATTCAACATATATCTCAAATCAAATGTATGCTAGGCGCTTTCTAAAACACTACACACATAAGGTAAGTTTAACTTATACTATGACTTATCCAGATAGTTTTAAAGGAAATATATGCCAAAATATGATGACTTTCTGCTCAGTATATGAAAAAAAAATGCCCCAATCCACTAATCATCGAAAAAATGCAAATTAAAAGCACAATTAAATATCATTTTACACCAGTCAGAATGGCCGTTATTAAAAAAATCACAGAACAGATGTCAATGTGGATGTAGAGAAAAGGGAAGACTCATATGCTGCTGGTGAAGCTAAAGCTGAAGGTCAATCCCCACTGGTATGCAATATGCCCATGTAACAAACATGCACTCGTACCTCCTGAATCTGAAACAAAACAAGACAAAACAAAAAGAAGCAAAAACATTAGGACCTTGGAAAATTAGAACATAATTTTTTATTTTAAGTCTGCCTTAACTATAATGAACATTTAACAGTAGATCTTACGCTTTCCGTTTACCAACAATTATACATTGCCCTATATATCTTTAGTGTTTTCTATTTGACTTTATCTTTGGTCACTTAAGTTTTATATATTGACATTTTGTAAGGCAGAAAAAGATTCCTGTATAGATTTTTTTCTTTTACCTAACATTTACTCTTCTTTTGTTAGATGATAGAATATAAAAATTGATACAGGTACTTACATTTATTTGGCTTTCTCATGAGGATTTTGATTAGTAGAAAGATGCATTTGGAGCCAGTCATTATTCTTCAGTGCCTTCAAATGGGTAAGAAATAAGTATTAACATTTAATAACATCTATTCTGCTTTCACACCAATTGAATAAATTATAAATTTTAATAATGATATGGAAATCGCAATGGGGAACAATTGTACTATGGAGAAATTTCAGAAAAAAAACTATTTTTAAGTAAAAGTTTATAAAATACAGTCTTTTAAAGATATTTCCTGAAAATAAATATGCTGTAGTCAAATTTGTCATAATATATTTTGTGATTTTATAAAAACATATTTCAATGAAAAATACTTATGCTAATGTTGATTATTTAGAGCAGAGTAATTTGCAAAAAGGAAGTCTTTTGATAAGCATTAAAGTAGGCACTTGGTTTATTTAAAATCAAAATATAAATAATTATAAAAATAAACTGAGATTTGCTTTATTTTCAAGATAAATTCTTTAGAAAATATGTCGTTTAGCTTACATATTATACTATAAATATTTAAAACAAAAAATAATAGTATGTACGATATAAGTTTTAATATAATTTTTAATTTGTTGATTAGAATCCTCTTGTCTTGGCTTTCATTTATTAATTTGCTGATTTTTTTCTATGTAGATATGTTTTTGTTTTACCGTTTAATTATAACTAATTACTTGAAAACTGGACTGGCTACTAGGTTGGCTCAGTGATTCTTGCCTATAATCTTAACACTTTAGGAGGCTAAGGTAGTAGGTTTGCTTGAATCAGGGGTTCTAGACCAGCCTGTGCAATATAACAAGATTCTCTCTTAAAAAGAAATTGCCATGCACAGTGTGTCCCTATAGTTCCAGTTATGAAGACTGAGCCAGGAGGATGGCTTGAGCCCAGGAGTTCAAGGTTATGGTAAATAGTAATTGCGCCGCTGCACTCATGTCCGAGCAACAGAGTGAGAACTTCTCTCTAAAAAGCATCAAAAATACTTGGCACTTAAAATGGATTTTTCTTTGACTAACATGAAACAGTTGTCCATAATTTTCTGTCTATGAATATATATGCATTTGTATGTGTGTGTATGTATTAGCTTAAACAATTATTCTATGGTGCAATTAACAAGAAAAATGTAATACAGCATTGACTGTGAGACAACTTAAAATACAACTACCTGAGTTCAAAAATGCATTGTTTTCAGCAAATTGAGATATGCATCTGAGGTGAAAGTGTTATTTTTAAGATGTCATATTCATGCAAAAATGTTATAATATGGTCAGAGTGTGTGTATGTGTGTTTGTGTGTGTGCGTGAATGCATTAGAACCATAGACCATCATACTACATATGTGAGCTACACATCTAAATTAAAATTTCTAAGTAGACACGTTAGAAAGAAGTAGAAACAAACAAATGAAATTAATTTTAATAATGTATTTAATTTAGGTCAGTCTACTCAAAATACTATTTTAATATGCAAGTAATGTAAAAATCACTGAGATGTTAGTTTAGCTCTTCCTGAGTAGGTAATGGCTCTTATTGGTCAGTACAATCTACACAAAGAAACAAAGGAGGTTTCTTAACAGTAACTGTAGTCATGGGAAGAACAAATATTTTTCCCTCTGAGCAAATACTTACCTATACTACTTTTACTTCACTGGAAATTGAAAATTTAAATTTATAATAAAACTCTTGTAAGTATGAAATCTCTTTCTAAATGCCCATTTATAAAATTATTCCATATTATTAATTATGGCTACCACAAACTTAAGACTCTGGTGATTTCAATATTTCATTTAACCTACTCTGATGTATTAAAGACAATTCTGTGAAATGTGTGTGAAATATATTAGAGTATTGAATGAAGAAACATTTATTTTTCAATTTTACAGTTTAACTTTACAGAAGTTTGATGTCTTTTAACACTAAACATAAATTTTTTTGTCTCAAATATTTATTTATATGCTCACTGTCTATATAAGAGAAATAAAATAAACTGTTAAAATATTTCTGTCAATAGAATGGTTTATACGATGGTAAAGTTATACAGTAGAAAGAGCTTATACTAGTAATTTATGGATAAACAGATTATAATATCACCTTCCCTACTTACTTGTTAGGTGACTTGGGGAAAGTTACTTAATCTCTGTGCACCTGTTTTCTCAAGTCTAAAATGATTATGCCTTCCTATAATAATTGTGACAATTAAAGAAATTTTATCAGACACCATTCCAAATTCTATGAAATTGAGTGAGTTAGTGCTTTTTAATATTATTATAAATTTGCTTTTTTCCTAATTAATCTGTTTTCTAGTGAATACAGCTTGGATATTGACCATTATTTAAATCACTTCTAAAGCATCACTTATGGAATAATATATTTAAAGGCACACCATATATAAAGTGTTTTGTTCTGTAAGTCTATCAGTATTTTTGTAGCACTATAACTTCTTTATTTTCAGTAAGGAAATATTTCCAACAATATGCCTACATTAACATTAAAAATATTCCCATAGTATAAAATTAAAACTATTAAATGTTCATATTAAATTATAAATTTAAGTGATAAGTTAAAAAAATAACAGTAATTTTTGTATCTTCTCTATTATTAGATTGTTATTTTGTTTTCCACCATGAATTCTAAATCATGAGAGAAACTGTGATATGAATGGCATTGTTTTAGTTATGTAATTAGTATGTCACACACTTATATTATAATCAATCTATATTAATTTAAAAGCTTGGATGAATATGGATAGTTTCTGAGATACCCTGTGACTGAAGCTGGATTTGTGGGTAAGCTCTGGAGACAGGTAAGGAACACTGTGTAAGAAACCTACTTTTTCTAGTTCAGATTAATAAATTTAGAAATAATCATATGACAGATTATGCCATTTTTATTCATTTGAATCAAATTTTCTTTTAAAATTGATGACATCTAGAGAGGAATCGAATTTAAAGTTTATGACTGAATCTTAAGGATTGGGCCTGGGAATCTTTATTTTTAACTAGCTCCCAAATTGATTTTTGCATACTCTCATATTTAATTAAGAACCACTGCAGTAACTCAATTTATCATTAATGTGTCCAGCTAAGCACAAATTGAGATATGCAAATGGAAAAAGACACACTTTCAAACCAGGTGAATCCGCTTTCAGTAAAGTAATCTCAGAGAACTCAGAGAAACAACTGAGATACAATTTCAACACAAGAGCTATTCACTGCCACAGATACCTACTACCCACAGGTAGACAAAACAGTAGAAGGGAGTAATTTTATATCCATTTTATAAAGCCTGAATCCAAACATTGTTCAGAAGAGAAACAGAAAATCTGTGAAGAAAATTGAACTCTATGTTTGCAGGATTTATTGAGTGGAGAGAAAGCACTATACTGTTTAAGAATAAGGGATATATTACAGGAATTAGGACTCACACAGTTGTAAGAGGATCTTGGAAAGTGAAGGTCCAGGAGAAGTTGCTGCAGGACCATAGAAGTCATCAACTACTCATTTTTACAAGTCAGGCAGATATGACCAGAGAGTTAGAATTGTTAACAGAAAGTTACTACCTCTGTTATATCCAGGTTTCTACCTCTGTTATATCCAGGTAAGAGGCAGTAACAGGGGAACACAGTGGGTTGCAGCAGTGCTAGCATTTGGGGAGGATTGGATGCAGAGTGGAGGAGAGCAAAGAAAAATTGGAAGGCACTGGCACTTCTGTCTGCCACCATGTGTAACTATGTGGAAAAAAAGAGATGGTAAAATTTAGAAAGTATTAACACTGTTTCACTGTCTAACTCCAAATCTCATGCAAATTCCTCTGTTGGCCAACTTGAATACCGATTCATATATAAGGAAGAGGGTGTTAAAAAACACAAATCCTGGATTCACTAAACTGACCCAGCACAAACCAACATACATCTTACTATTTCCAGGCGGGAGTTAGGACTCACTACATAACATCATTGCCTGAATTAAAAATGAGTAAGCATGCAAAAATTAATATTCAAAGAATAGAAGAAAACAATAGTGATAATAGTAATTGATGAAAAGAATATCTGCAATGTTTTCTCCAAGAATTAAAGGAAAAATTAAGCCTTCACAAGCTCCAAATTTTCATGAAAATTAAATAAAGCAAAACCCCTATAAATCATATGTGACAGAGCATAATGGAGGAAAAACATGGCAAAGACCTATAATAAAAAATGTAAACCATGGCAATAGAAAGAAGTAGGTCTTTTGTAACCTGATGTCAAGCAGTTATTAGATATGAGATAGGACCAGAGGATGCGTACCCTGCTATGCAGAAAGGCAGCTCACCTCAACAAGTATCAACATTTTTAGGAATATACATCTTTAAACAAGGTCGATTGAAAGGTCTAGTCTCCTTTCAACTGATATCCATGATGCTGATTTATTTAAGGTAAAGATGTTTCTCTATTCATTAACCTCACCCAATTCTCAAAAGTATTCAGTAGCACCTCTTTTGTATGCCATATTCTGACTGGGTTAGGATAATCTTTAATTATGGGTCTAACAACACTTCATCTGATATCAAACCACTATCATGCAGCAATTTTGAGAATGTCCTGACAGTCTTCTCTTACTACCTTCGGCTCAGTTTCACATGGCAGATCCTCACTAAATCAACTATAAGTCAATTGCACTGAAAGTGAACATACAGAATTATCAGTTGTGAGATTAAACATATTTTCTTTCTTGTCATTACTGCCCTTTTAGTAGAAGCACTCCATATAGAGTGTGTCTTGTTAATATTCCTAATGACACAATATTTTTCACATACTCATCAAAGATCAGGAATGTCCAAGAGTCACAGCACCCACGAATTAAGTATAAATAATGTAGTCATCCAACTCAGGAGAAAATCTCTCATCATTGAACATCTTTAATTTAAATGCTTCTAGACAATGGATCATGGCTTAATGGTCTTTTGCCTACAGTAGCAGTATGTACAGTCTGCTTTTACATACTTTTTCATTCTTGGCTTTGCTATTCTACTTCACATTCTTGACTTAATATGCAAATTAAAGTCTTATCAGTGCTCAATAAGTTAATCACATATGCAATAGTTATAAAATACGGGGTTTAAGCCGGGCTCAGTGGCTCAGCCTGTAATCCCGCGCCTTTGGGAGGCTGAGGTGAGTGGATTGCCTGAACCCGCGGGTTCGAGACCCGCCTGGGCAGCGAGACCTCATCTCTGCAATAAATCAAAAAATCAGCAGGGCATGGTAGCGCATGCCTGTAATTCCGGCTACTTGGAAGGCTGAGGAGGAAGGATCGCCGGAGCCAGCAGGTCGAGGCTGCGGTGGCCGGAAGCGGGCCACTGCACTCCAGTCTGGGTGACAGAGTGAGACTCCAACTCAAAAAAAAAAAAAATATATATATATATATTATATATATATGGTTTGTAAAAACGCAGATTTATTTTTAAAAATGTCTAAATATAAGATGTCTAGTAATATCACTGGTACGTTTGTTTAATTAATACATCAATTTCTCATCACCCCCTGTTTTTGAGAGTTCATGCAACACAAATATTTGCAACGGAAAGTTAATGGAGATCATTTTATTCTATCAAAAGTTGACCTACCTCTCCCCATTTTTTCATGGTTTAAATAAAAATAAAAGTGGATTTCAGCAATTCTGTGTATAATAAAATGTAATTTAGAGTTAGGAAACCTCATATTACTTATTTGTGGGCTACCAGAAAATCGTTTTTTTTAATGAGATTTGGAAGTCATCCCATAATTATTAAACTATATTCCTGTAGAAAGTAAATGGAATAAATCATATGTATGTTTGAGAGTGAACAGTTAAATAGTGGAATTTTCTGTAGACAAATGACTAATATGGAGTCACTGAGATTCTGAAAAATTAACACTATAATAGAGATCAAATTTTTGCTGTACAACGTGATTTAATCCTTACTCACTAATATAAGTTTTAAATGTGTTCTCTTTACTAAATGGATAATTCTATGTGGGTTTTTAATGTATTTATTAAATGTGAAACTGTATTTAATGTAATAATAATTTTCATCATTTAAGAAGACTAGAAATTTGGTTTTCTCCTACCAAAACGTTAAAGAAATAGTGTGTGAAAGACCACATCCTAATAAAATTTGTTCAAAGAAGTTTTGGAAGCCAATATCTTCTACAAAGGAACATAAGATTTTTATAGGTAATCATTTCTGCCACTTTTGTATTTCTATCTATTGTGTGTAAATAAACTATTTGTTTCTATAATGGACCAGTAGAAGAAGAAGAAACAGATTAAGATACATTATATTGCTCTATTTTCTCATGTGAATGTGTCTCGAAAAGGAGTGGTGATTCAGAATTTTGCAGTAATGTGGCTTGTATTAGTGTAGAAGGCATCAGTAGCTGTGTCCATAGAATGTCATGTATGCTTTTTGCTCTTAATTTTAATAGTTCATTTTTTTTTGAGGTGGAGTCTCACTCTGTCACACAGACTGGAGTGCAGTGGCCGCTCCCGGCCACTGCGGCCTCGACCTGCTGGGCTCCGACGATCCTTCCGCCTCGGCCTTCCAAGTAGCTGGAGCTACAGGTGCGTGCTACCACACCCAGCTAATTTTTTGATTTATTGTAGAGATGAGGTCTCATTAATAGTTCATTTTCAATGGAATTTGCAAAAAAATTATCTGTGTAATGATCAGATTCTACTTTAATAGTAAGTGTTATAATTTCAAGGGTTAATTACTACAGCAATATAGTGATAGTTTCATCTAGCTTATATGGAATCCAAATTGTACATCCACATGTTATAACTTTTAATATAATATGTATAAAATACATGCACATATGTATGAAGATATGTCTTTTATTTCTTTGAAAATTAGCTTATGAATAGAATGTGGATGTTTTACGTTGATGTTTGAGACATCAGTTAGGTGTACTATATGAGGACCCAGAGCTTTAAAGAAGTGGAAAGAATCTAAAGTCAGAAAAGGATAAAACGTAGAAACCAAACTTAAGTCTTCCAATGAAGTAGCAAGTTGATTGGAAATGAGTCAATATAAAGAGTCCAGAAGTTATCCAATATTTGTTATATAAAATATGTGATATTTTCAGTGAATAGATTAGTTTTGTGACTAAAGGATGATTCATGAAGGCCAAATGTCATAGCAGTAAGGATAGTGCAGTGATTAGGATCATGGCTTTTACATTCAGATCTGAAAAGGGACAATATCTCTAAAGATTTATGAGTTATGCCAAACTAATTTCTAACGGAATTTGTCAATGTAATCTCACCATAAAATTGATTATAATATATATTCATAATGGTTCCTCTGCTAGACTTTTAAAAATAATTTGTAGAGTCTTCAATGATGTCCCTTCTGTCATTATTTGCAATATTTATTTATCTCCTTTTTGCAATTATATTATCTAAATGTTAATCAATATTTTAAAACTTTCAATGGATCAAATTATAGCTTTGCTAATTTTCTTTATTGTTTTTATTTTTTATTTCATTGATTTCTGCCATCATGGCTATTTATTTCCTTTCAAATGTCTCCAGTTTTAATTTGTTCTTCAAGTTGATATTTAAGTAATAAATTTTGCCAGGGAATGGAGGGCCACACCTCATCAACAAATGCATAATCAACATTTATATACCTAACCATGAATTGTACACATCTTTAAAATAAAAAGAAAAAAAAGTTAAAAAATTTGAATAAATAATTTACTCTTCACTACTATTAGATATTTTAAAATTAAAAAATAGCAAATAAAATAATAAATTTAGTATCTTTTTCTTTTCTAATAAAATGCAAACTCTACATTTTTCTCTTATAATAATAAAAAGTCATGTTTTATATATACATATACAAAGTACATGATTTCTTCTTTGACTTGTGATTAACTTAGATATATGTTGCTAAATTTGCAAATGCTATAGCTTTTCTATAAATATTATTTCCTTTCAATTTTATTACATTTTTGTCAGAAAACACACATTTCAGTGTTCAGAATAATGTACTGAAAATATTTCATAGTTTAGTTTATATTCCAGCTGTAATTGGAAAGTATATTCTGTAATTGCATAATATAATATCTTAAAAATATCAATTTATATTTTATGATTTATATTAGTTATATATTTTATACGTTATCAACTTTTATAAGGTATTTTAAATCTTATACATAATTTATTGATAATATCAACTTTCTATCAGTCACTGAAGGAGGGATGGTTACACATATTCAAATATGACTAAGAATTTCCTTATTACTCTACTTAGTCTTGCCATTTGTCTTACATAATCTGAAGCTCTGTTATTAGGTGCATGCCACTGGAGAAACATAATTTAAATAAAAATCTTTTGTAAAACCTTTTTCACAAAGATGAAAAAAGAAAAGAGATTTCTTTTTGAATAAACATTAACACAGATATGATAGCGTCAGAGACAATCTGCTAAAGAGATTGCAAATAGATAACTAAAACCACACTGAGCTACCATTTTACACCAGTCATAATAACTAGTCAAAAAAAAAACCAAAAAACAAAACAGATATTGACATGGATATGAAGAAGAAAAACAAACACATTTATACAGTTTTAGAGGAAATGTAAGTTAGTACAACATCTATGGAAAACCCTGAAGAAATCTCAAGATTTCTAAGAAAGAGAACTGCCATTTGATTCAGAAATCTCACTACTAGACATTTATTTACCACCCAAAAAAGGAATTACTGCATTAAATAAAAAACAAACAAATAAACTGCATTTGTAAATTTATCACAGCACTGTTCACAATAGCAAAGTTATGGAACCAACCTGTCTATTAGCAATTTAGTGGCCAAGGAAATTGTGTGTGTGTGTGTGTGTGTGTGTGTGTGTATAAATGATGAAATCATGCCCTTGGTACCAACATGGAAGTAGCTGGAGGCTTTTATCCTAAATAAACTAACTCAGAAGCAGAAAATCGAATATTGCATGTTCTCACTTGTAAGTAGGAGCTAAACAATAGGCACACATAATCATGAAGCTGGAAACAATAGACACCAGGAATTCTAAAAGGGGAAAGGGTGAAAAAGGGGATGAGGGTTGAAGAATTACCTATTGGCTGCAATTTTTAGTATTTGGGTGATGGGTTCACTAGAAGCCCAATTCCCACCATTACTCAGTATACCCGTGTAACAAGCATGCACGTATACTGTCAAATCTACAATAAAATTTTTAAAGAATCTTATTATTTTATACAGTCAATCAAGCGCAAACTCATTTCACACATGGCCTCAAGATAAATGGTAACCAATAAGAGGGTTTAATGGTACAATTTGTCACACATAGTTCATTTTATGTTTATTTACTATTGGTGTTTGTTAATAGTTTTAATCTACAGAAAAATGATATTCTCATAACTTTATATCAGGACTTGGGTCTCTAGCTTGGAGCCAGCTAAAGTTAGGCTCCTATCTTTCCAATGAGGCTGGTAGATAGAGGTACTATCTTCCTTGATGATCACATTTCAAAGTGATGACTCACATGTCCTTGAGGAAAAGTTCCTGGGTTGCAAAACTGGCAAGAGGCTTGTTTATCTTTTTAAAAATATTTGCATATATCTGAGAAGGGCAGAGAAAAAGTGGAATTATAAATATTCTAAAATAAATGCTCTGAGACACAGAGTGAGGAGAAAGACTCATTCCTGCTTTCACCAATATTTAGTTTTCTTCCTTTTTAGATTTAGATTTGCATTTACCTTTACAATTCACATTTAGATTTGGTATGTCTTCTAAATTATTGACTCAGTTAATATTTTTACATCATGAAATTATTTTATACATCAGTAATGCTACTTAACTTGAATTTTATTTTGATATTATTATGGTCACACCAGTTTTCTCTTCCTTATTTTTGCCTGGTATAAATATTTACATCCTTTTACTTTTTTTCTTGTTCTTTTCCACATTTGTTATTGTAACTAAGTATAGTCAGCCCTTCATACCTACAGCTTCTGTATCTGTGGGTTGAATCAAACATAGATCAAAAATATTTTCAAAAACAATATTGTTACAAAAATAATCTAGCATTACAAAACAGTACAGTACAAATCTGAAAGAATATGATGTAACAACAATATAATAAATAATAAACAACTATTTACATAACATTTACATTGTATTAGGTATCATAAGTACAATAATATTTAGATGATTTAAAGTATACAAGTGGATGTATATAAGTTTATTCTACAACATTTTATACATGAAACTTGAGCAATGTGGATTTTAGTATCTGCAGCAGGTCCTGGAACCAATTCCCTTCAATTTCAAAGGATGATTGTACTTATTAGTTTTCAAACTATTAAATTGACTCTCTTTCTTTTGTTGTGTCCACTTTAATGTTAATCTTATTCAGTGATTTAAAACAAAATTTCTGTTATTTTAGTTTTCTTTCCTCGATTTTCCATTTAGTTCATCATTACAAACACACAGATTCTTTTTTTTTTTTTTTTTTTTTTTTGAGTTGGAATCTCACTCCGTCGCCCAGGCTGGAGTGCAGTGATACACTCATGGCCAGGGTCGACCTGCTGGGCTCCTGTGATTCTTCTGCCTCAGCCTTCCAAGTAGCCGGAACTACAGGCTCACACTACCACACCCAGCTAACTTTTTGATTAATTGTGGAGACAAGGTCTCGCCAAGTTGCCCAGGCTAGTCTCCAACCCCCAGGCTTAGGCAATCCACTCACCTCGGCCTCGCAAAGTGCTGGGATTGCAGGCTGAGCCACTGAGCCTAACCACAAACACAGTTTCTAAATATTTTCTTAAATATTCTATATGCTCACTCACTATATGCACATTTTCTTATAAGCTCAGATTTATCATGATCATTTTTGTGTCCTTTGGTGCTACTTTTAACTCTGGGTAGTTTGAGGATTTTTTTTTCTATTAAATGGTGTTTCACTTGCCCATGGTTCACATTATTATATTGGTCAACATGGATAGTAACTTTGTATTGTATACTGAAAACTTTATCTGCTTTATTATATAAAGTCTGGCTTCTGTTTTATTTTCTGGTAGGAACCTCACAAGCGATCACCTCGAACTCCTGTAGGCTGTTTTGGTTTTGTTTTGTTTTACTAGTGACTATATTTCAATTTTCTTAAAATCCTACTATGAATCTCATTGTCTAGGGATATAATTTTTGTTTCTAAGGTAATGTCCTTTGGAGTTTCAACAGAAGACATGAAGTTTTTTCTAAACTACATTAACTAGTACATTAACTTGTAGTTCCCCTACAAAAATTAGCCAGGTGTGGTAGCGGCAATTTAAATTTTTGCTCAGCTATCTTCTATATATTGCTTTGCCATGAACTCCTTGACTCTTGCATTTATGTGAACAGTTCACGAGCTAACCAATTGGTAGACGTTTCACACAGATTTTAGGCTTCCTCTACAAGAGCTTGGTCCTTTTCCTGACTTTTCCAGTCCCAATTTCCAACTGCTCAGTCAGTTCCTATCTACTCTGACTTAAGAATCTAATAAGACAAAGCTCTTGAGCCGGGCTCGGTGGCTCAGCCTGTAATCCTGTGCTTTGGGAGGCTGAGGTGAGCGGATTGCCTGAGCCCACAGGTTCGAGACCCGCCTGGGCAACTTGGTGAGACCTCATCTCTACAATAAATCAAAAAAGTAGCCGGGTGTGGTAGCGCGCGCCTGTAGTTCCAGCTACTTGGAAGCCTGAGGCAGAAGGATCGCCGGAGCCTAGCAGGTCGAGGTTGCGGTGGCTGAGAGCTGTCACTACACTCCAGTCTGGGTGACAGAGTGAGACTCCAACTCAAAAAAAAAAAAAAAAAAAAAAAAAAGACATAGCTCTTGACTTGAACCCTATGGATATAGCATCCCATAGATACTATGATTCCCTCTGTAGAGACCATGTAATTTTTGGCTCTTACAAGTGTAGTTCATTTTTTATGAATGAAATTCCTTTCAATACCTGTCTGCTTTTGTTTACTCTCCTGTTAATTCAAACTTCTCTTCCAAGTATTTAATTGAAATCTGAACTGGTAGTCTAATAAAAGCTACTCCACCTTTGCCAGAACTATAACTTTTAACGATATATTTTTTCCTTGTAAATAACTTTATTTTGAAAATTGGAAGGGGTAGGTACAGTGGCTCATGCCTGCGATCCCAGCACGTTGGGGGACTGAGGTGACAGGATTGCCTAAACCCAGGGATTCGGGAACAACCTGGGCAACTTGGAGAGATCTCGTCTCTACAATAAAGTAAAAAATTAGCCAGGTGTGGTTGTGCGTGCCTGTAATTCCAGCTACTTGGAAAGTTGAAGCAGAGGTATTGTCTAAGACCAGCAGATTGAGGCTGCAGTGCCCATGCACTTAAGTCTGCACTCCAGCCTGGGTGATAGAGTGAGATTATGACTCAGTAAACAAACAAACAAATACTATTGGAACAGATACTATTTTTATTATGAAAATTACCACTGTGTAAAATTTTTGTAATTAACTTATTTTCAATGTAAAATTATCCTTTTCTTTAATTTATGCCCCCGGTCTCTTTAATAGGACTTGGATTTTTAAGATTTCACATCATTAATAGTCATACTAACTGTATACATAGGAACATTAATGAGCTTTATGATCATGAATTTTTAGTTATAATTAAAAAAAATGTGCTCTTTCTTTCAATGGGTAAAAAGAGATGCATATTTTTATTTTCATCAGTAGTTTGGTCTCAACAATAGCTTCAAGGTTCAGGTTCACTTTGAGTTTCAAGTTAAAGCAGATAAACTGCCCAAACTATCATTCAGCCCTTAAATAATTAAACTCCTTGTTAGTTTATTCAGAAAACGTTATGCAAGGACCTGAGTATATATTGGAAGACAAAAATCAAATAGAAGAATCAATATATTGCCCAGAAACCAACAAATTATTCGTCTAAATTCATGTATTTTCACAGCAGAAAGCAAATGAACTAAAACCAAACAAAAGTTTAGGATGGAAGTTAACATGAAAACCGAAAAGAAATTAATAAAAATATGAGAGTCTTACATGTGGGCGTGAGATACATAATCGGTCTAGAGTTTCAGTGGATTTTTAATTTCATTTCAAACTGTTAATATAATTTCTTTTATCTATAATATTGTAGCATATTGTTCTGTGTACAGACCATACCATTCATTCGCCATACTAAAGAGAATGAAAAGGAAAGAGTGTAGCAATTGTGAGATTCAAATATTTAACAACCTCACCAGTCAGACACTGGCTCATATTCCCTCTACAGTCCTGGTTCACCCCATCTCTTATGTGTCTACAACAAACACAGCAGCAGCACTTCACACTTGTAGTAAGTTAAACATGCAATTATTGTATTCCTTTTCATTCCCAGTTCTCTAAAGGTTTATGTTACCTCCCTTTTTACTTACATTTTCTATTTTTGATTTACTCTAACTTTGACCTCATAGAGCCATTCACTATACTCTTCTTTTTTCAGTGTCTATCTCAGACAAACAAGGGTTGGAGTAAGGTTTATTATCTTCAAGACAGACCCTAAGAAACAAAGAACCTGCTAACCACATCTCCCCTCTCTTTCACCCATAACAAGAGACATAGATATCAAAGCCATTTCTTTCCTTTTCTGTTCTTTTAACATATTTCTTAATTAGATAATTAAAAATATAAATACGCACCTTAATATTTGTTCTGTCTTATATATTGTGTTGGTTAATATTTTTTTCTTCCTGGATTAAGACAAAAACATCTTCATATAGCCCTGTGATTTCTACACTTTTCAGGGATAGGAAAAACTAAGAATAGAAGTATACATTTCTTAAAGCTAAATTAGATCTCTTAGTTTTGTCTAAATCAAGACAGAAGCCATCGTCTCATCCCTGAAAATTTCAGGTTTTGCCATAAAAACAAATTAATATAATAAAATGTTATGGTTTCCTGACAGAAAGCACATTTTAGAATTTAATGCATTATTGATTCCTTGCCAAAAGTAGAAATATCTTGAACTGTCCTTACCTAAGAAGAATTGCACTTTGAAGACTGGTTGTCAGTTCACAGCATGAAGCAAATGTTTACAAAAAAAGCCCAAAAACAAAAAAAAAAACACAACAAGCTGCGCTTGAGTTACAAGAAGAATGAGAAAGTGAAAACTATCAGTTTTATATTTTTCACTTTTTCCATTTTTCAGTGGACATTTATAAAGCCAACCAGTGTATCTGGGTTTTGACATGACACTTAGAGTAGGCCAAATAGTTTGCAACAGTTGTATTCATGACAACATGACATATCTTGGTTTGATGTTTCATAATGATAAGAAGCAAAAATTAGAAACATATGGGATAAACAGGCAACCTGAACTTAGTCACAAACTGTTAAATCTCAGGTCATTAATTGCACAATTCTTAAGTTTCTTCTTAGCCTGCCAGATATTCAAGAAACATTTGTGATATTGCCCTAGTATGACTTTTCAATCTTTTTCAAGCTGTTCCACTTAAATTGCACTGCATTTCAATAACTTCTTTCTTTTTTTCTATATATTCTCTACATTCATTTTATTCTACTTCTCTCTCTTTGACATTTTTGGTTTACTTGCCACCCAATTCTAGTTAGCGCAAAATCTACCCATCCTTCAAGACCTAAGTCAAATTCTTGGTATTCCCTAGGCATATATACCTAGATAACTAGATAATTCCTGTTTCTAAACTAGCAAAGATTTTATCTGAAGTAACATTTTACCATATAATACTGTATTATATGATTTATGATAAAGATAAAATCACTTCTTTTTTACTGTATGTATCAGGGTGAATTATTTTCTATATATATTATAATAAGCATTTCAATTACAATATGATCAATATCTATTTAATTGTTGAATGAATATCTGTGGCACTAGAAATGATGAGGACTTATGAATAATGAAGCATAATGATGTCAGGACTCCAGGTATAGATCTTGGCATCTGGATTAATAGCAACGGCACAAAAAACTAATAGGAAGATGGACTGTTCTATAAATTCATCCCAGTTTTCAAATTACTTGAGGGAATCCTAAAAAAAAAAAGTCATGAAGCAATTAGTGTCTCCTGGTTTAACTCCACACTACTTTTAAACATTGCTACAAATATTATACTTTGAGAGCAGTTAGAGATTTGTGTAGTGCCTTACAGTTTTTTTAGATACCAAATTTTAAATGTTTGCAGATCACCCTGCCAACTAGTATGCTAGAACTTGCTGAGAGAAGAAATGCAATACATATACAAATACTGACAATGCTGCAAAAAAGTCATTGTTTAAAAAAAGGCAAATAATAATCCTAGGTAATTTTTAGATACTAATAATTCATAATAATTATTAATAATTGTTTAGTATGGTCACTAGGAATTTAGAGGCAGACAATTAAAATGTGGTATATTATTACAAGGAAATGTGTATAGATTTCTTTTTCTTAAATGTAATTTTCAGCATGCACATAGGAAGCATTAAGATAAATTATGCCGCAAGCCAGGTTTGATGCAATTAGAGCTGGTGATTTTTTTTCCCCTACCTTTAAAAAATTCAATCAATTCAAAATTCAATCAATTCAAAATTCAAAATTCAATGAACAGATTTTACAAATTCTTACCTAAAAACTGTGTATACAAATTGGGCCTTCAAAAATAAACTGAGATACTGGTTTGTTTCTGAAGTAAAAAAGTGTTCACATTTTGATTCAAAAGGTTTATGGTCTCTGAGAATCAATGCTAGGCTGCTAATAATATTAAACATGTCACTTATACAGTCTCTGAATATATCTTATTCCTATGTCATGTTTATAATTATGAATAATATGAATTTATATTATTAACTGGTTTTTATATTTATAGAGAGGTATTCTGTACCTCAAATTATAAGGGATGAAATAAAACTTCCTGAGAAATTAATCCTTCAGATCACTAAAACTATTTAATCAAAGTACCAGTGTTTACTTTATAACTTCAATAAAATTTTTGTGAATTCATTTCCTTGATTTGTAAGCATATTCTATTAAAGACAAAAATTTTGAATAAAAAGGGAAACTTAGCAAATATTTAGTCAATCTTATTAATTTTACAAATAAAAAATAAGGTTTATCAGTGCCACAACCAACACTATTAATTGAGGTTCCTTATTGTTTTTGATATTCTATGATGGTTCCCAATAGTTTAACCTGTACTTCCTATTCCAGAACAATCCCTTTGATTATCAATAACATTCTGCCATCTGATTGAGTGTAATGTTACCTGGATATTTGAATTATATATGGTTTGTTGTACTTTAAAGAAAACAATGTGCTTTGAAATAGAGTTGGTATTTAGAAATATCAGTTTTGGAAAGATGAATTGATTTTAATGTCTCATTTATGACTAATATTTAAATAAACAGATAATAGTAAGGATAATTAGCATTTTTCTTATAAATTAGGTACCGTGTTGTTGTTAGACATGTCTCAAATAGAAAGTACAAGGGTGAGATAACAATGTCTGTGCCATTAACTAGTTGTGTGTTATAACAATAGATTACTCAGGAAAAAAACATATAATTGATAAAAATAACCACAATTTTGTGGCATTGAATGCTTCTTTCAAACCCATATTGCATTATTCAATTTGGTTGATCAAAAATAAATGAGTTGATCATTAGAAATATAGATTACTGAGCCCCAATCAAAATAAACCAAGCAAAATCTCTAGAGGTAGTGTGGGAGAATCTGCAGTTTGAATAACCAACTAAATAATTATTGTTCAATTGAAAAACAAGAATATCTGCCTATGTGGTTGCCTAATTAGACATTTATGAAATATAAGTAAATGCTGTATTCATTAAGATTTTGGTTCAGAACTTAACATAAAATGAACACCATCTCCAGATCCAATTTGCATTGGCTATAAGTCTTACATTTGAAATTTGGCTCTTGACTTCATATCTGTCTGAAGATAGAAAAAAACAATCAAAAGTTATATGAAAAAAGAGATTCTCAACTCCAATAAAAACTCCTTAGTTCCAATCCTTGTAGAAATAAGATACATTTTTGTTTTTACTTTGAGCTATATGATTGTCCCAAGTCATTTGGGTTCAGTTTAAACTATATAATTGACAATTGCTTTAAATAATAAAATCTTGAATCTCTCAGAGTCTACTGTGATGCAGAAAAAGGTCAAATTGATCGATTCATTTATTCATTTTTTACAGTAAATATTTATTAAGTATTCACTATGTACTGGAAATAGAACAATGCAAAAATTATGAAATTGCTATTGTTAAGGAAGTTATATTTCTTTTTTGTTTGTTTGTTTGTTTGTTTTTTGAGTTGGAGTCTCTGTCGCCCAGACTGGAGTGCAGTGGCCTCTCCCGGCTACCGCAGCCTCAACCTGCTGGGCTCCGGCGATCCTTCCGCCTCCAAGTAGCCAGAATTACAGCCTTCCAAGTAGCCAGAATTACAGGCATGACCTACCACGCCTGGCTGATTTTTTGATTTATTGTAGAAATGAGGTCTCGCTGCCCAGGCGGGTCTCGAACCCGAGGGGTCAGGCAATCCATTCACCTCAGCCTCCCAAAGGCGTGGGATTACAGGCTGAGCCACCGAGCCCCGCTAGGAAGTTATATTTCAGTGAGTGAAGATACATTTAAATATATCTCCTGAGATAGTAAAATGTAAGCAAAGACTTGAAGGAGATGAAAAATGAAGTATGTGGATATCTGAAAGAAATATTCTTAGCAAAGGGAAGAGAAAGTGCAAGCACTCTGAAAGAGAAGTTCTCTGAGTGTATTTGAGAAACAGCAATTGGGATTGAAGTAAAATGATGTAGTGACATTTGTAATATCAGAGAAGTAATGGTGGGTGGCAGCAAGATCACTGCAGGAGCTAGTTGGGGTATCCTGAGCATTTTATCGTTTACCTTGAGTAAAATAGGAATATTGATAGATAACATATTGAGTTTTAAAATTATATAGATGCATGCTGACTAAAGAGCAAAAAAAAAAAAAAAAAAAAGGAAGCAGAATGATCTATTGCCATAATGCAGACTAGAAATACTGATGAGTTACACCAAGGAGGTAGGAACAGTGAAGGTGGCAATATGTGGCCGTTCTCTGGATCTGTTTTGAAGTTAGAATTAATAGGAGTTGGATTTTAAAATGAAGTGAGGCAACCCTTAGGGACCCCTCCTACTGTGGGAGCTTTTCTGTCTGCTTAATAAATCCTGCTTTCTAAAAATATACATAAATAAGTAAAACAAAGTGAGAGAGAAAAACAAAGGTCAAGGTAAAAATTAACCCCAAATTACTGGTTTGAACAACTAAAATTTTTTTGTTTTTGTTGTTAACAAAGGAGTTGATTGAGCTGGTAGAAATTTCTGAGAGAAGATCAAGAGTTTGGATTCAAAAATCATAACTTCCTGAATTATACCTCACATATTTAAAATACAAAATAAAATAAATAAAAAACCCCAAATCTTAACATGCTAAATGTTGATACATTTTAGACGTCTAAGTAAAGAGAATGTACAAGAGTTGAATATAGACATTGAGGTTATAGCTCACCTGGAGGTACAAATGTGAAATTGTCAACATCTAGTTGAATGCTTAACACCAAGAACCAGGATGAAACCATCAAATATTCATATGATGGTGGAGAAGGTAACAGGACCAAAGATTGAGTCATAAGGCACCCAAGCTTAGGAAGTCTGAGAGATGAAGAGGAATTAGCAAATATTCATAAAATAAAAGCAAAAAAGAGAGGGGAAAAAAAGCAGCCAACGAGTTAGGAAACTATTTTATAAGTGTGTAGTATTCTGGTGTCAAGTGAAAAAAAAAGGGGGGGGAGGGGAGGGGCTTCAAAAAGGACAGTGACCAAATTTGTCAAATGCTGCTGAGAAGAACAGTGATATGAACACATAATTGACCATCAACTTTACTAATGCCAAGGTCATTGAGAATAACAATCTTCTGTAAAGAGAAAATTATATGAGAGGGAGGAGAGAATTAATGCAACAAAGACCTTGAGTAAGTGAGGTTAATTACATGAAAGAGACCCAATTGGCCCAGAAGTAGTCTGGGCAAGTCATCAAAACTCTGAGTGAGCATACATCACAATTTGCCCAGGACAGACCCAATTTCCTTAGGCAGTACTGATTTATTTCTGTGGTAAATATGAATAACACCCTTTTCACTTTCAAAAACTTCTTATTTTTAATAATAAAATATGCAGTCATATTACCTTTAATCACCTTATTAAAGGCTGTGTTCATGAACTGCAAGCAAATCCAGTCAATACAATTCTCCTTTTCTCTAGTTATATGTGGCTACAATGGGGCAGATATCAAAAAAGCAGAAATTTAGATTTAACCAAAGAAGTAGTTTTGTAACCAACATAGATGAAGAAAAGGGGGAGAGAGTTGAGCATACAGTATTACTCCCTCCTTATTCATGGTTTCACTTTCCTTAGTTCCAGTTACCCACAGTCAAACATGGTCTGAAAATATCAAATAGGAAATTTGAGAAACAAACAATGTATGAGTGTTAAGTTGTGCACCATTTTGAGTAGCCATGAGATAGTGATTGGTACAGTACTAAAGCTCTTTTTATTAATTTAAAAAATTTTTTTATTTTAAGGATGTGGGGTACAATTCAGGGTTAGTTATACAAATGTTCATTATGCAGGTACCCTTATTGATGTGGTGTGCCCCCCCCTCCCCTGGCAGTTTCCCATTACTGCCAATTGCCCTTCCCTCCACTGGCAGTTTCTCACTACTGCCAATCCCACCTCCCTTCCACCCCAAGTCATTTCCCACTACTGCCAATTCCTTTCTTATAGTATTATGATAATTGTTCAAGGTCTGCTTATGAATGAGAGTATGTGGCACTTAGTTCTTTTTTTCTGTGATATATCACTCAGTATTATAGACTCTAAATCCATCTAAATTGCTGCAATGTTCATAATTGTGTCCTTTATAGATGCATAATATTCCATCATGTATATATACCACATTATTTTTTTATTCAGTCCTCTTTCGATGGGAAGCCTAAAGATCTTTATGCTAGCAAGTAGATCTCTGGACATACTATATGTAGCAGCTGTTTTTCACACATTGTGCAACAAGCAATCGATAAGTGATGTCTGAGAGAAGTAAACAAGATATACTGGACAATTGCACATGGTTTTTATGTGAAAGCAATTATTGAAGCCTAACTCTAGCAAGGGGATCCAAAATAGAATGCAGTGATCTTGCTGAACTGAAGGGACAAAGTTGGGCATTTGGGAGAACTGAAGTGTCTAGAAATAATGAAGCAAAGTATCAGAGAATAGAATGATACACAAAAAAAAGAGCTCTAGAAACATCAATACAGATTCCTTTGAATAGTTGACTGAATTCTAATCTGCATGTATGAGACACTATCAGATTGGGAAAGAAACAAGCACTGAGGACTATAAGCTGAACAATTACAGTAGGTATTTCAATGCTACAAGTCATTTGATTTTCAGTGAGCCAGAAATGAGAAAACTGGTTGGACATATGAGGAATTAAGTGAATCTGTAGTTAAAACTTCTTAAAGAAAGAAAACCACAATTCAATTCAGCTTAATCAGGAAATCCTATAAAACATTTAAGAAAAAATAGCAATTCTTCATAATTTCTTTTGGACAATAGATGAAGAAGGAATAATTTCTAACTCATTTAATGAGATTAATATTATCCTAATACAAAATCAGACAAAGATGTTACAAGGATAAAACTATAGATGGATATTTGTCATAAACATAAATATAAAACTCCTCAATAAAATATAATTAAGTCAAATTCAAGAACATATGAATTTGATAATACATTATGATCAAGTCAAGTCTATCTCAGGAACACTAGTCTGATTCAATATTGGAAAATCAATGAATGTTATTCACTGTATCAACAGAGTAAATAAAGAGTAAAGCAAATACTTTACAAGAACTTACAGATATATACTTTTTCTTTTCTGTGGCTCCTTTTCCCCCAAAATTTACTGTCTCAATTTCTAGCTGTAAATTTAGGAAGTTCTAAACTCTGTTCTCTCATGCTTCAATCTAGTAAAACTTATGTTTTTCTACTTGAGTGATAGCCACTCAGCATTCTTTTGTTTTATAGATTAATCTTATGGTTGAAAAGAAAAAAGAAAAAAGAAAAAAAAAAGCTGTATAATGAAAATTTACCCAGAGTGTTTCTATGGTAGGCAGAATTTTTAGATGGATCCCAAAATTTTTATTCAGTGTTATGTATGTCCTGCAGAATCCTTGGGACTGTGGATATGATGGGATACCACTTCTTTGCTTAAGTTATGCATAGTTAACTTTTTAAATGGAGATTATACTTAGAGGGCCTGACCTAACCAGATGAGCCTTTATAAAGGACTGGAGCACTTCTGACAGAAAGAGAGTTAAAGCATAGGGAGAGTTATGTGCAAAAAGTCCTCTATTGATGGTCTTCAAGTTGGAGGGCATTATGTGGCAATGACATAAAGCAGCATTTGATGCTCAGAACAATTTCCAGATGATAACCGAGCAAGAAACTGAGTTCTGCCAACATCTGAATAAGCCCAAAAGGAACACTGAGCTTCAGATGAGAAATAGCTGGCTAACATCTTGAGATTAGTCTTGTGAGAGCCTGAACAGAAGCCTAGTCATGCTGTGCTCAGACCTCTGACTCCAAAACTGTGAGATGATAAATGTGTAGTGTTTTAAGCTGCTAAGTCTGTGATAATTTGTTATACAACATTAGAAAATTAGTACAAATTCTTTTATCTCTAAGATAAACCCTCCAATGTTCTGACTAGTTTTCATAATTCTACAATGCCTCAAATGAATGTTTTTATATTTGTCCAATCCTTATAATTATCTGTGAGAGATGATTCCTATATAATTTACTCTGCTATCATAAAAACTGATTTACAAGATCTACTAGCAGATTATGCCATTTGTGTTATATTTTCTTAATATGTGTAGATTGATCATAAGTGGAATATTGACATATTGTCTAACTCCCTATATTGTTCAAACAATATTATAATGTCAATATAAAAGTTAATGACAACACTATATAGATCTGAAATCCTAGAAGAAGTTAGAAGCAGACATCTAGGCTCCTAGGCATCAAGTTTCTTTCTTTCTTTCTTTCTTTCTTTTCTTCCTTGTTTTATTATAAAGATGTGGGGTACAATTCAGGGTTAGGTATACAAACATTGATTATTCAGGTACCCTTGTTGATGAGGTATGCCCCTCCCTCCCCTAGCAGTTTTCCTCACTGCCAGTCCCTCCCCACTCCCCTGACAGTTTCCCATTACTGCCAAATGCTTTCTTATAGTATTACAATTGTTCAAGGTCTGCTTATGAGTGAGAACATGTGGTACTCTGTTCTTTGTTTCTGTGATAGATCACTGAGTATGAGCCACTCCAAATCCATCTAAGTTGCTGCAAAGTCCATATATTTGTCCTTCTTTATGGTTGCATAATATTCCATTGTGTATATGTACCACACTTTCTTTATCCAGTTTCAATGGGCAACATGGTTGGTTTCATGTTTTTGCTATTGTGAGTAGAGCTGCAACAAACATACATATGCAGGTATCTCTTTTGTAGAATGATTTGAGTTCTTCTGGGTATATTTCCAATAGGGGAATTGCTGGATCAATTTCTAGTTCTTTCAGAAATCTCCACACTGTCTTCCAAAAGGAGTTGCACTAGTTTGCATTCTCACCAGCAGTGTAGAAGCGTTCCTTTTTCTCCACATCCTCGCCAGCATCTGTTGTTTGTTTTATTAATGATAGCCATTCTTACTGGGGTTAGATGGTATCTCAATGTGGTTTTGATTTGCATTTCTCTGATGATGAGTGAGGCTGAACACTTTTTCATGTGTCTGTTGGCTGCCCCTATATCTTCTTTTAGAAGTGTCTATTCATGTCTTTTGCCCACTTTTTAAAGGAAGTGTTTGTTTGTTTTTATTTTCTTTTTGGCGCATTTGGGTTCCTTGTAGATCCTAGACGTTAGGCTTTTGTCAGTTGGCAAATATTTTTTCCCATTATGTGGACTGTCTCTCTGCTCTCTTGATGGTTTCTTTTGCTTTGCAGAAATTATACAGTTTGATGAGGTCCCACTTGTCTATCTTACTTCTTAAGGTTGTGGTCTTTAGGGTTCTGAATAGGAATTGGCTGCCAGTTCCAATTTCCATAAGGGTGTCTCCTGCATTTTGTAAGATTGTTATAGCTCGAGGTTTTATGTTTAGGTCTTTGATACATTTAGAGTTAATTTTTGTGTATGGTGATAGGTAGGGGTCCTGTTTCGATCTTCTGTATGTGGTCAGCCAGTTTTCCCATCACCATTTACTGAATAGGTTCTTCCCCCCCCCAATGGTTGTTGTTGGAGAGGAGAGTTGGTTGAGGAATTGAGGCTTTGCTTCTGAAATCTCTATCCTGTTCCATTGGTCTATGTGCCTCTTCTTTTACCAATACCAATACCAGGTTGTTCTGATTACTACAGTCTTATAGTAAAGTTTGAAGCCTAGAAGAATGTATGGTGCTTTGTTTCTTTTGCTAAAGATTGTTTTGGCTATTCGTGGTTGTTTATGTTTCCATATTAATTTCTGTATTGTCAATTCCAGGTTTGAGAAGAATGATGTTGGTAACTTAATGGGTATTGTGTTGAATCTGTAGATTGTCTTTGGTAGGATAGACATTTTAACAATGTTGATTCTTCCTATCCATGAGCATGGAATATTTTTCCATTTGTTTGTGTCTTATTGGATTTCTTTGAGCAGTGTTTTGTAGTTCTCACTGTAAATGTCTTTCACTTCTCTGGTTAGGAAGATGCCAACGTATTTCATCTTTTTTGTGGCTATTGTGAATGGGATTGTGTTTTTTAGTTGGGTCTCTGCCTGCTTGTTGTTGTTGTATAGGAATGCAACTGTCTTTTGCACATTCATTTTGTAACCTGAGACTTGCCAAAGTCCTTTATCAGTGTAAGCAGGATTTTGACAGATTCTCTTGGATTTTCAAGGTATAGGATCATATCATCAGCAAGGGGAATAACTTGACGTTCTCTTTTCCTGTTTGGATACCCCTGATTTCCTTGTCTTGTCGAATTGCTCAAGCAAGGACTTCCAATACAATATTGAACAAGAGGGGTGAGAGTGGGCAGCCTGGTCTTGTTCCTGTTTTCAGGAGAAATGTTTCTAGTTTCTGTCCATTTAGCAATATGTTAGCTGTGGGTTTATCATAGATGGCACTTACTATTTTGAGGTATGTTCTTTCTATACCTAGGTGTTTGAGGGTTTTTATCAAGAAGGGATGCTGAATTTTATCAAAAGCTTTTTCTGAATCTAATGAGATAATTATGTGGTCTTGTTTTTACATCTGTTGATGTATTTAATGACATTTATGGTCTTGTCGATGTTGAACCAGCCCTGCATCCTGGGGATGAAGCCTACTTGGTCATGGTGGATGATTTTTGAGATGTGTTTGGATCCAATTTGCTAGAATCTTATTGAGGATTTTTGCATCTATGTTCATAAGGAATATTGACCTGTAGTTCTCATTTTTTTGATTGGATCTTTACCCAGTTTGTGTATCAGTGTAGTATTAGCTTTGTAAAATGATTTGGGGGAGAATTCCATCTTTCTCAATTGCCTGGAATACTTTCAGTAGGATTGGTATTAGCTCCTCCTTGTATGTTTTGTAGAATTCGGCTGGAAAGTCTTTGGTCCAGGGCTTTTTTTGGTAGGTAGCTTTCGTATGATAGAGTCAATTTCCTGGGTTGTTATTGGTCTATTTAGTGTCTCAATGTCTTCTTGTTTCAATGTGGGGAGGTTGTTTGATGTCAGAAAATTCTCCATTTCATTTAGGTTATCAAGTTTGTTTCCATATGGGTGTACATAGTAATCTCTGATGATCATTTGTATTTCTTCAGGGCCAGTTGTGATTAGATCTTTTGTGTTTCTGATTGTGTTGATTTGGGCTTTTTCTCTCTCTCTCTCTCTCTTTTTTTTTTTTTTTTTTTTTGGTCATTCTGGCTCGGGATTCATCAATCTTGTTAATTCTTTCAAAAAACTTGCTTTTTGTTTTGTTGATGTTTCCTATGACATTTTTGTCTTCTCTGTCTCATATGTGGGCTCTTATTTTTATGATTTGGATTCTTCTGCTAAAGTAGGGGTTTTGGTGGTCTTCTCTATCCAGCTACCTAAGGTGATTTGTTAGGCTCTCAACTTATGATCTTTCTGTTTCCTGATGTGTGCTTGTAGAGATATAAATTCCCCTCTAAGAACTGCTTCAGGGCATCCTAGAAGTTTAAATAAGGTATTTCTTCATTTTTATTTGTTTCCAGGAATCTTTCAATTTCTGCTTTGATTTCAGTGTTGACCCAGTCATTGTTCAGCATCATGCTATTTAGTGTCCACGTCTTTCTGGGCTTTGAGGAAATGCTGTTGGTGTTAATATTTATTTTTATTCCACCGTGGTCTGAGAATATGCATGGCAAGATTTCAACCATAAGGAATTTGTTTATGCTTGATTTATGGCCAAGAATGTGGTCAATCTTGGAGTATGTTCCATGTGGTGATGAATAGAATGTATATTCTGTGGTTGTTAGTTGGAATGATCTGTAGGTAACTATTAAATCTATTTGACTCAGTGTCAAGTTTAGGTTCTGGATCTCCTTGTTGATGTTTTGCCTCAATGATCTATCTAGGGATGTCAGTGGGGTATTAAAGCCCCCTGCTATTATAGTGTTAGAGTCATTGTCTTTTTTTAGTTTACTAATAGTTGCTTTATAAATGCTAGTGCACCCGTGTTGGGTGCATATATGTTTAAGATAGAAATTTCTTGCTGATGGATTTAACCTTTTATCATTATGTAGTGTCCGTTTGCATCTTTTAAAATTTTGATAGCTTAAAGGTTGTTTTGTCTGAAATTAAGATTGCAACTCCTGCCTTCTTTTCTGATCCATTTGCCTGGAAACTCATTTTCTAACCTTTAACTTTGAGTCTGTGTGCATCCCTTGAAGTTAGATGAGTCTTCTGGGTGCAGCAAATAATTGGGTCATGGTTTCTTATCCAGTCCTCCATTCTGTGTCTTTTCAGTGGTGCATTTAGTCCATTCACTTTCAGGCTGAATATTGAAATATGATTGTTTATCCCTGTCATGAGGTTCTTATAAAGTTTTTCCTTTGTTTTCTTGTTTTCTTTTGACATTGGGGCTAATGTGTGTGTATTTTCAAGTTTCTTGTTGTGCTGTATTCTCTACTGATTCTGTGCTCTGCTGTTCTCTTGGGAAATGTGTGTTCAATCTTTTACTTCTTTCTTCTGTGCTTAATAACTTTTTAAGTGTCTCCTGTAGAGCTGGTCTGGAAGTTGCATAATCTCTTAGGAATTGGATGTTTGGGAAGGATTTTAATTCTCCATCACTGATGAAGCTGAGCTTGGCTGGATAGGAAATTCTTGGTTTGAATTGTTTGTCTTTGAGGACTTTGAATATGGGACTCCAGTCCCTTCTTGCATGTAGTGTTTCTGCTGATAGGTCTGTTGTTATTCTGATTGGTTTTCCCTGGTAGGTAGTCTGACTTTCTCTCTTGCTGCCTTTAGGATTTTTTCTTTTGTGCCTACTTTGTGTAGGTGAATTACTATTTGTCTAGGGATTGGTCTTCTCATTTGATATCTTGTAGGGGTCTGTATCTCTTATGCTTGGCTGGTCACATCTCTGGTGAGATGAAGAAAGTTTTCTTGGATTACTTCCTGAAATACTTGCTCCAAGTTATTCTCCTTTTCCCTTTCTTCTTCTGAGATATCAATCAGGCATAGGTTTGGTCTCTTGATATAATCACACATCTCTTGTGGCTTTGTTCTTTCTTCCTGAATTTTTTTCTATGTTTTTTACAGATCGGGTTAATTCCATGTTCTGGTCTTCAAGTTCTGAGATTTTTTCTTCTGCTAGATTAATTTTGCTTTCCATGTTTGTCATCTTGTTATTTATTTCCTGGATGAAATTTTTGTTGCCAAAATCTCTGTTACAACTTCTTTCAGTGTTGCATCTTGTCTTTCTTGGGTCCTGTTCACTCTTTCCATCCATTCCCTAATCCTTGTCATTTTCAGGGGGTAGTCTTTTTGACTTCCATTGCTTGGGCACCAAGATCTGATTTTTCAGGAGTTTTGTCTTTGATACACTTGAATTTTCCTGAGGTCTTCCCTTGGCTTTTCCTCATTTTTGAAAGATCTCTTGTTTTTCTCTTTAGTTTTGCCATTCATTTTCAGTGGGAGAGGTTTTCCCTTCTAGCGTTTGCTCAGACCTCTATTATTCCCTGATCTGGGTTCTGGATTTGTTCTATTTTGAAATAAAATGGTGAGTGAAAAGTTTTGCTATCTCTTGTAAGTTTCAAAATTTGAATAAAGTGGGGGATAGGGCACTAGGAATCAAATACTATTTGCAAATTAAAATGTTCACCTATTGTGGTATATATTTCCTGAGACCCACTCCCCACTACCCCTCTATGTAAGGATACAAAGCAGAAACCAATGCAAAAACAATTTAACACACACACTCCAAAACAAACTGGAATAACAACAAAGTGAAACAAAGCAATCAACAACAAAAAGACCCCCATGAAGACTAAACACACACACACATGCCTAGCATGAAGTGAATAGAGCAGAAAAACATAAAGACCAAAGTGGGGAGGAGGGAAGGGATTCAGGTCGATCCCTCACACATTTTTTGACATACCCCTTAAACTATAAAAAATGAATATAAAAAAGACCCAGAAGAACAAAAACCAACAACCACAACAAAATCAAAAGATAAACACTCAATCATTCACATACACATATAAACAGAAAATGACAAATAAAAGAAGAAACAGAAAAAAGAAAGAAAAATTTTAAAAAAATTTTGGGGGAGTTGCAGATCTAGCCCTCACATACACATTCATGCACAAAGTAAAAATATTTCAAAAATAGGTGAACTAACAAGCAAACAGTCAAAAAACTTTAAATTAACAAATAATTGAAAATTTAAAAAACAAACACACACAAACAAACAAACGAAAACCCTGCCCTCTTGTGGCACACTCTGTAATTGTTCCCCTAATTAGGTCTCTTCTGCCGAGCCACCTCTTTCACTCTCTCCTCAGGGAATGAAGCAAGGAAGGAGGAGGGACAGTGGAGGTGGGTGGGGCTACTGGCCTCCTCTCCCACTCTCGTATGGTCAAGGAGATCTCTGGTGGGGAGTATGGGACTGTCTCTTCCCCCAGTATGTGCTTTCACTGGGGTGCCACAGCCAGGCCTATCATGGAATGGAGCTCTCCTATTGCAACTGACGTCCAGGCTCTGCCTGGGTTTG
This sequence comes from Carlito syrichta, assembly GCF_000164805.1. Classification (NCBI taxonomy): domain Eukaryota; kingdom Metazoa; phylum Chordata; class Mammalia; order Primates; family Tarsiidae; genus Carlito; species Carlito syrichta. The sequence continues at coordinate 320,411 of NW_007247829.1, forward strand.
TCCCTCTCAGTCGTGACCTAGCTGTGTGGGTCTGATGTTCAGAGGATTGCTGGGAAGGAGGGGGTTTCAGTCAGTCCCAGACTTATCATTGATCTCTTTGGAGTTCTTCCTCTTCCTTTTCTAGCCACACCCTTTGTCCCCCAGCTGAATCAAGATAGGGGGTGAGTCACTTGGAACTCAGCACTCGTCAGGTCCCTCTGAAGTTTGTGCTCCCAGGATATTCCCTTTGGGCCATGATCAAGCCCTGAGTGGTTGATCTGCCAGTCACAGAGATCGAATCTGTTGGTCCGTGGTGAGCAAGTTGAGCACTTTTCTGTCCCACCTTCAATATGGTGGTGGGGTGCCTCTCTTGTCCTCTTCCTTGGGAACTTGCCTCTGGACTCCATCAACAGTCCCCTCCAGCACCCTGCAAGGTGCTGAAGTGATGAGACAAAGCCCAAGCAGTCTCTCTCCTGCTTTGATAGTGAGGGAGCACCTGGGACAATAGTGTCTCCCGGCCGCTTTTCCAAAGGAAAATTTCTGTCTGTTTTTTTTAAAAAAAACAATGGTGCTCCGTTTCTGCAACCCAGGAAGAGCCAGGGATGAAGTAGAGAAGCTGCAGCACTTGCTGTTTCACCAGGGGCCTGACCACACGCTTAACGAGCCCCACTTAGTCTCTTCCAGCATTTTCTTGCCAGGGAGGGTTTGTTGATTTAAAAAGAAAAAAGAAAAAAGAAAAGAAAAGAAAGAGAAAATGGTACTCAGTGGGAATTGCTAGGATCCAAGCCCAGATGCTGTGGCACCAGCTGCTGCACCAAAAGAGTCCTGGCTGCTAGCTCCCTAGCCCTCACTCACACGCCCACTCACTCACCAGCACATACACAAAATTTTCCATACACTCATTCACTCACACAGGGACTCACATATTTTGACTGGCTCGGCTGGTATCTCCCCTGCCTCGCTCAGGATCACGTTTCTATTCCTTAATTGTTGTAATCCTGATTGCTGAACTGAATCTAAGATCATAGGGAAATTTTATTCTTTTCTTTTTGCTATAGTTGATACATGTAAGAAGGAAAATAGAAAGACTATGATCATGTCGCACAAGAAAATTTTAAGATTTCTTTCAGATCATAGAGTTTGTACAATTATCGTCAAAAACGGGCAGGAAAATTGAGGGCATATTATCAGCTATGAAAATCAAAAGGGTTGTTTGGCCACACTACTTGGCTGATATCTTAGTTTTAAATATATATAACTGAGTCAATGAAGCAGAAGTGGATAATACTGACTGTTTTTCAGTACTTATGCCTGGTAGCTGTATCTGCTTTCTCATGGAGCATGTAGAGTGCCAACTAATAGTGATAGTTTCTGTATTTCAAAAGTCAGGGTTATGCAAAGATTGCTTGCACAATGAAATTCAACTACAATGTAAGGGAAGCAGGATATCTACTGCTCCACTCAAAAGGAAATGACCAGATGTTTTTGTTATTTTCTTTTTGCTTAATGAGATCTTTCTCACTTTCTAAAGAAATTCCATTCTATGTAAATTATATGTCTTCAAACCTTTTTGTTTGAGAGAAGAAGAATGAGTTTTGTTAACATATGTACACTGAAAAGTCCTCTCCAGTTATTTGGCAGTGGTGCTGGTCAAAGTTCACATTTGGGAAATCCTCATTTCCTTGTTTTTTTTTTTTTTCATTCTATCGATTGTCATCAAGTTGGGAAGTACTCCTTCAGTGAGTGTATTTCATGTGTCAACTTGACTGGTCTAAGAGATACCTAGATAATAGGTAAAATATTATTTTTGGATATGTTTTGTGAGGGCGTATCCAGAAGAGATTAACTTTTGAATCAGTAGACTGAGTAAAGAAGATCACTGTCAACAATATGGACAGGTATAATTCAATCCAATTCATTGAAGACCCGAATAGAACTAAAAGGTAAGGAAGGACAAATTTACTCTCTGCTGCAGCTAGAATATCTATTTTTTCTACCCTCTGAAATGCACGATCCTGGTTCTTGGACCAGGACGTATGCTCTTTTCTCCCTTGATTCTCAGGCCTTTGAATTTGGACTGAAACTACACCACTAACTTTTCTAGGCCTCTGCCTTACAGGTGGGAGACTGTGGGCCTTCTCATCCTCCATAATTGTTTAAGCCCATTCCTCATAATAAGTCTCTTTCTAAAAATAAATCTGTATATTCTATTTTTTTTTAGAACACTGACTAATCCATTGTCTCTCCATTTCAGATATTCCTCATCTTTCTTGTTCTACCCTTTCTCTTTTTTGTATTAACTTTTCTGCCTTCTTTATTAATTTCCTCCAGCCTCTGCCTTATTTCTCTAGAAAATAAGAAACTGGGTTTGTGGAAATTCAGAATATTCTGTTCATATTTAAGTCAGATGATACTTTTTTTTTTCTTTTTATCTGGGGAAATAATTTTCAAAATATCAGTAAAAAATAAGAACAGGAGATATATTCTAAGTCAAAACTTGGATTAATTATTTTAAATAAAACCATGACTTCCAAGGAATAATAAAATTATGAGACAGTTGAAAATCTTTGCTTTTGTAGCTGTCCAATTTCCTGGTTTTCGGTACTACCATTTCCATATGTGTAGAAAGGCGAAACAGTGGGAATATCTTCCAATGTCATACAAGTAAGCGACTTTAAAAGGAATTATGCATCATCATCTGTTTATTTTCTTGGTGGTTTTATTGGCCAAAGTATGATAATTCAGAGGGTTATATTAGCACAACTCAGCAGCAAAAATCTACATTTGGTATAGTTCCTGACAAGCACCACAAAGTTGACTTCATTCTCATGTGCTCAGTTCCTATATTGTTATGTGGCAGTGTGTGCTGAATTTCTAAATAAAAAAATTATTACTAAGAAAAAGCAGGTTTCACTTTATGAAATACAACCATTTCTATTGCAGTGGTAAATGAGAGGAAAGGAGTTGCTCTCTCTCTCTCTCTCTCTCTCTCTCTATATATATATGTATTATATACATGCATGTATATGATATATATATTTAGGTACTACAAATAATTATATCTAGAACATGTATTTGGAGAAAGTGTACTAGCAAAAAGTATAGAATAAAAATCCTGGCAATAAAATTGTTAATAGAGTAAGTAGCTAATTTATTTTTCTATCCCAAATTTTTTTTATCAGGATTAATGATCTAAATAAAAGTCTGTAGTATTCTGTAAGGCCTAGATAAGTCTTTTTTGTAATTTACTCTTCTTTTCCAGAGAGATATGTTCTTTTTCCATTGAAGCACTGCAGAAAAACTTATGACTATAACTGGAAGAGATTAAAAAACAAATGGTTTTTCCTATTATCACAGTCACCACGCAAGACACTCTCAGAACTTCACTTCTAACACTAGATGTATGTTTTTCCCACACATCAAACAGTTCTCCAGTGAACACCAATTAGGTGTCCAATAATTCATTTTAATTGTACTACCTACCTGCAGAGTCAGATCCCACACGTTAAAATATCTGTCCTAAAAGACTGTCCCCACTATCCACAAGAAAGTTGAGGAGCTGAATTTAAAAAGGGGGTGGGAGGGCAAGCAAATTTATTTTCTGCTGTAGCTGAAACATCTATCTTTTTTTGCGATTGCATGCCCAGGAGATCCAGTACTTCTAAATAACTGGCTATAAATTGGAGATACCCACAATTCCTTCCTCAAGTTCAATTGATTTGCTAGAGCATCTCACAGGATGTAGGGAAACAGTTTTCTTTCTATAAATAGTGAGATTTATTTTACAGGATGTTACAAAGGATACAGGTGAACAGTCAGATGGAGCAATACAAAGGGTAAGACCTGGGGGAAGGGACCCGGAGCTTCCGTGCCCTCTCTGGTTACAACATTTCTTAGGGACCTCCACATGTTCAGCAACTGAGATACTCTCCAAACTCCATAGTCCAGAGATTTTTATGGAGGCTTTATCATGTAGACATTATCTATTATTAATTCAGTCTCCTGGCCTTCTTCACTTCCCAGAGAATAAAGAATGGAGATGCAAGTTTCCAGCCTCTTACTCATAGTTTAGTCTTATTAGTGACCTGTTCCTATCCGATAGCCCACCAAGAGTCACTTTATAAGAATAAAAGATGTTTTTATCACTCAGAAAATGATAAGGGCTTAATAGCTTTGTGCCAGGAACTGGAGACAGAAACCAAAATTATATTTTCTTATTATTTTAGAGGGATCTTTGCTTATTTCAAAAACTTTACACAAAATGGTCTTGTATGCCCCAGATACTAAAAAAATAAATTTTTGTTTAGAATATAAAATGCTATGTGTGAATGCAAGTGTCACATATTATTAATGCTGTTCTTTTTTTTATTCTAAAGATATTAAAATGTGAAAAAATAATTATCTTAGAATTAATAAAATAATGTGTTCATTACAATGTCCTCTTATGTAATAAAAACAAGAAATATTTCAAATTATGTTTTATAATCATTTGTTAAAGTTTCAGAATTGTATGATTACTCTTATTTATGAGCTATTATATTACTTGCTGTGAATAAGTCAATGGTTAAGAAGGAACATTGCCTTTTTAAAATAAATGGAAAATAAAGTAGTTAAAAATACTGTAATATAAGTTAAATTGGTAAAATGGATTAGTGAAATACAATGTACTAAGCTAATTATGAAGACAATAAAATTTTCACTGTATGCTTTGGAAACTTGTGAAATATTGAAAATTCAGAGAATGGAAAAATATAAATGATATCAGAATAAAGAAATGGCATGAAGAGCTACAAGAAATTATAATTTTATTAATTCCTTTCATCTACTTTTGCTAAATAATAACATTGTTTCTTCAACAGATGTGATTTGATTGTAAAATATTTTACACATACAAAGAACTATTATATCTATGCATATGTAAGTAGAAACAATTAGAAAATAAGTACTCACATACACAGGATTATTCTTGAGAAGCAGATGGTTAAATCAATTCCCATGAAGTTCTTTCAAACTCTGTAAAGCTTACCTTATAAGGTCTGAGAACTCAGAGAATCTAAAGATTTCAAATTTTGTTTCCCATCTTCTTATCTTTCTATATCTTTCATGCAAATATATATAAAACTAAAGTTTTTTATTTTACTTGTTTTCAAACTTTATATAATTGATATACTTATTATAATATTTTTAGTTTGAAACATTCATAAATTTCCTTCATGCAGATGGAGTCCATTTATTTTTCATTTTTAAAAGAATGTAGCATAGTGATTATATTTTATTAAACTTACTACATACGAGTATCACATACTGAATACTGAAATTACTTTTCAGTAATTTGTCAAATGACTGACTACTGTATATCAAAATTAAAACATATTACATGATAAGTCACCTTAAATTTTAGCTACACATTTTTAAAATTTTCAAAATATTTTGGCTCTTGGAACACATTATGGGTAATGTTCATAGTGAAACAGCTTCTTATTGCTTTACTGAGCATTATTACTATTATCATCTTCCTTTTCTTTACACAGGTGGTTGAAAGCTGTTGCTTCATATAATCAACTTAATGATGACCAAATAAATAAATAAATGTATTGACTAGGAAGAATTTTGATACCAATATGACTGGTATAATAAAATATGGTTTGTGGCTGTATTAAGATTGAAATAATATTTATAATGTGAATATCCTTGAATCATTAGAGTAGCTAAAATAATCAACAAAAACATTAAGGTCACTTTGGTTATGAGTTATTTGTCTATAATTAGTGGTATGGGGTAGAAATTTATTTCTAATTACTCTTACCAATCACCATCCCATTTCAATTGAAATAGCCAATCTTGAGCAAAAAGAACATAATTGGAGGCATAATATTACATGATTTCAAAATGTACTCTATAGCTATATTAACCCCAAACCGCATGGTACTGGCATAAAAACAGACACATAGATGAACAGAATAAAATAGAAAATCCAGAAATAAACCCATGCACTTACATAACTCATTTTTGAAAGTGGGGAGATGAACATACATAGAAGAAAAGACAGTCTTTTATATAATTCTTGCTGGGAAAATGGATATTCATATTCAGAAGATTTAAGCCAGATCCTCATCTTTCATCATATACAAAAAAGAAACTCAAAATTGATTAAAGACTTAAAGGTAAGACTTGAAACTATGAAACTAATAGAAGCAAACACTAGGAAAATGCTACAGGAAATTGGACTGGGCAAAGATTTTTTGGGGCAAAAATTTTTTGGATAGGATTGCAAAAGCACAAGCAAATAAAGCAAAAATTGATAAATGGAATTACATCAAGCTATAATGCTTCTGCACAGTAAAAGACACAATCAACAAAATAAAAAGACAACTTACAGAATGAGAGAAAATATTTGTGAATTAGCAATCTAATAAGGGATTAATAACCAGAATATATAAGGAACTTAAACAATCCAGTAGCAAAAAACAACAAAACAAAACAAAACAAAAAACAAAGTTTTGCTTCAACAAAGGCCAGATATTTGAATAGAGATTCCTAAAAAGATGACATATAAGAGGCCAACATGTGTATATGAAGACACATAACATTGCAAATCAACAGAGAAATGCAAGTCCAAACTATAGTGAAATATATTTTTACCTCAGTTAGTATGGCTATTATCAACAATGAAAATAACAAATGTTGGTGAGGATGTGAAGAAAAGCTAACACCATTCATACATTTTTTATGGGAATGCAAAGTAGTATAGTTATTTTGGAAAACAGTATGAAGGTTCCTCAAAACATTACAAATACATGACAGCATGATCCAGTAGTTCCCCTGCTGAGTGTATATTCAAAAGAAATAAAATTCATATAGTAGACATCTGTACTCCTATTTATTGCAGCACTGTTCACAATAGACACAATATGGAATCAATTTGTGTCTATCAACAGATGAATGGATACAGAAACTTTTACACACACACACACACACACACACAGTGAGATATGATTTTGCCACAAAAATATTTAAATCCTGTCATTTGCAGCAACTATATGAAACTTATTGCATTAAGTAAAATAAGTCAGGCACAGAAAGACAAATATCACATATATTTGCTCATATGTGGGAGATTTAAAAAAGTGGATCTTGTGAAGGTAGAGAGTAGAATGGAGGGATGAAGAGAAGTTGGTTAATGGGTACAAAAACAGAAGGAATAACTTCTACTATTCAATAGTAGAGTAGGGAAATAATAGTTAACAATAATTTCTTATATATTTCAAAATAGCTAGAAGAGCAAAATAACAATATTCCTAACACAAGGAAAAGATAAATGTTTGAGTTTATGAATATTTCAGTTACCCTGATTTGAGCATTCCGTATTTTATACATGTATCAAAATATCATATATATCCTCAAAATATGTGTGCTACTATACTATATTAACAAAATTGATTTTTTAAAATTCAGGATATGGTCAAGTGAGTCTATATTTGAGAAGAAAATATTGAATTATAATTTATCATAATGTATAAATATAATGACTAATGTAGAAACAGAAATGATCTCAAGCTCATCTGGTTTGTTTGCTAAAAGCTATGGTTTAGGCCTCATCTCTACAGTAAATCAAAAATGAGCCGGGCGTGGTAGCGCGCGCCTGTAGTTCCAGCTACTTGGAAGGCTGAGGCGGAAGGATCGCCGGAGCCCAGCAGGTCAAGGCTGTGGTGGCCGGGAGAGGCCACTACACTCCAGTCTGGGCGGCAGAGTGAGACTCCAACTCAAAAAAAAAAAAAAAAAAAAAAAAAAAAGCTATGGTTTAGGTCAAGCTATTGGGCATTGTGTGATTGTATACCTTGACTATATAAAGACCATATATGTGACTGTGAAAAGCATACCTGGAACTAGAACAGCAAGGATATAAAATGTTGACTTTCACCAACTTGGGTACTACATAAAGTAAGAACATTTTTACAACGTGCTCCTGATGAGGACAATTGTGTTAGTCAGAAAGGTAAGAAACTTCCTCAGCTATCTTTAAGATGCCCTTGAAACAAGCAAAGAAAAAGTATGTGCACATGAGTGAAGTTACTCTCTTTATGGCAAAGGCTAATATATTAATATATTGTGAAAACAAACCATGGGAAAGTTCACAGAGATAAATGCAGCACAGGAGTTAAAGCAAATTATTTCAATAGAATAGACAATACACACTGTGATATTGATTAATAATTGTGATTTCAAGATTTTAGAATATTCATTCATTTATTGATTTCCTTCTCAGCAGGCGTTTATTGAATGGGCACCTTATGCCAGAAACTACTCTAAGCATCGAGATCACAATAATAAAGCAACAGAGTCCTGCACTAAAAAGTGTAAAATAGGCAATAGGCAGGTACATCTATAACACGCACAATGGTCACAAATACTACAAAGAATATTAAAATAGAGTAAAAAAATAAAGATAGAGAAGAGGTGATATATATGAGAAAAAATAATTAAAGGAAGGTTGATTTTTGATGAAAATCTCAATTGCTAAATTAAAAATAGAAAGGTAGACATTGCTAATAAGAAACTAAACCCACAATAACAATAAATTTTTTAAAAGACTGGTTAAAAGACCAGTGTGAGATAGTGTGTGTGTGTGTGTGTGTGTGCGTGTGCGTGTGTGTGTACATGTGCTAAATTCAAGGAGACAACGCAATGAAAAAAATTACTAAGTTGAAAATAATCTTAATGTGTTGATGGAATTAGTTCACTAATGATGAGTACAACTGATGAAAATAACCCACTTCAAGATTTAATGACAGTTAATTTGTAATGTATATTTACTACTTACTGAGCACAGTGTTAACCTCTCTTTATTTCTGTCTTTTCTTTCTTTTCCATCACTTTATCCTTTAATTTTTTTTTCTTTCAAAATGTTTATGGTACATCTCAATCATGATCCTCTTTTGCCTCAGAGGAAACTGAAGTTTAGCATAAATGTATAATCAACAAGACACAAGACATAATTCAAACTCATGTGTTCTTTTTATGTATACTAAACTTGTAAACATTTTCCTGTTCCTAAAATTCGTAAGCTGAAAGCAAAAGAAAAATTAATGTATCTACAAAGGAAACAAGCAAGTATGGCTTACATTCATGAAGTGTGGAGCCAGAAAGGAATATGTTCACAATGATTTCTGGAATGAAAAATTTGAGGAAGAATTTAAATTGAGGCTTCCATTTGGATAAGTTATCAGTAATGTGTAAAGTAAATGGAAATACAGTGATGACATGGAAGGATTCTGAAAATGTGATTCCACTGTGTCATTTATAATTGATCAGAAAGTACACCAGGTAACTTAGAAATGAGTACAATGTAGGACACAATAATAAGAAATAGATGACATAAAATAAATGGAAATAAAAGAAAAGGAGAAAATTCACTCTTAGGATTAATATAAATATGAAATGTGAAATGAATATCAAAAAGAATTGATGAAAGAATACTTGAGTTAAAATCAATTTAAAAATCATGAATATCAAAGACTACCACATGCTAGGAAATACTGGGTGTTCACATGAAAGAGAGAAAGTGAAGCATTTTGAAAAGCTAAAATTTTAATATAACACAACTGATATTAATTGTAAACTTCCTTTTTGACTTGCTAGAGAAATAGAAATTTAAATATTTGTGATTCATAGGTAATAATAACAAAAATGCAACTATTTAATTCTTACAGAAAAAAGCAAAGCAACTGATAGCATGAGCAAGATATCAAATGTTAGGACTCATAAAAGCAACAGAAATTGAACCCATGAGGAATAAGAAAATATGGAAAGAAAAACAAAGTAGGTTAGCTTTATTAATCTTAGAAAAATGTAATTTGGAACAGGACACATTAAGGTGTACAAAGTGAAGAAGAGAACTTAAATCAAACAAGAGTGGTTTAGAAAACTCACTAAGAAGAAATATAAGTTTCTAATAAACGGCAAATATTTTAAATTTAATTGATAATAAAATGAAAACCTAGACAAATAACTAACTATAGTTAAATTAGCATGGCTAGTTTTGGTGTTGAAACACACAATAACAATAACTTGCCTTCTATAGGCAAAGGTATAAAATTGTATATACATTAGGAAGATAATATAGTACTTCTAGACAAGTAATTTTAAACAAAGTAGTTTCAGTTATCAACATAATTTTTCTTCTGATAATTCATCCTATGATAATGTTTAGACCTGCCAAAAATATTTTATGTAGTAGAATTTTCCTTGCTAAAGTAGTTACAGTATTGGAAAATGAGCAAAACCAAAGTACTTAATCATTAACATTGTTTAGTTAACTTTGAAATAGGAAAACTTTAAAGTAAAACATAACCATTCAAGTCACGCTTTGGTGGAAATCTTATATTGTTGGAAAAGGTATAATCATAAGTAGTTAAGTAAAATGATACAGTATAAAATTATTTATAGATGTTGATACTAATTTTGATCATATTTTTAAAAATTTATTTATTTATTATAAAGATGTGGGGGTACAATTCAGGGTTAGGTATACATACATTGATCATGCAGTACCCTTGTTGATGAGGTATGCCCCTCCCTCCCCTACCAGTTTTCCTCAACTGCCAGTCCCATTCCCCCTTCCCCTGACCGTTTTCCGCTACTGCCAATTGCTTTCCTATAGTATTATAATTGTTTGAGGTCACCTTATGCGTGAGAACATATGAAACTCAGTTCTTTGTTTCTGTGATAAATCACTGAGTATGATAGACTCCAAATCCATCCAATTTGCTGCAAAGTCCATATATTTGTCCTTCTTTATGGCTGTATAATATTCCATTGTGTATATATACCACACTTTTTTTATCCAGTCCAGCTTCGATGGGTTGGTTCCATGTTTTTGCTATTGTGAACAGAGCTGCAACAAACATATGTGTGGAGGTATCTTTTTCATAGAATCATTTGAATTCCTCTGGGTATATTCCCAATAGGGGAATTGCTGGGTCATATGGAAGGTCAATTTCTGATCATATTTTTTATAGTTGCATATATGTATATGACTGATGAAAATTGCTTACATATTGGTGATAGAAAAATAACTAAATTTTCTTTTCTTAGGTAGATCAAGCCGAAAGCAATATTTATATTCAAATTTTATAATTTAAAATTGTTATTAATATAAAATGGGTATTTACTTCAATAAATATTAAAATAATGAAGTGACTGTAACTAAAGTTTCTCCAAATATGAAGACCATAATGCCTTAATTTTTAGGGTCTTCTACAATTCATGAGATAACATCTTTTTAACCAATACAGGCTACAGCAAGGTTTACAAGGTGTTAAATGTAACACATAAGCTCTGAAATTGGAACAGAGCCATATTCTTATAAATAATTGGACAAAAGTTCAAGTTAATGTACTCACTAACATCAAGGGGTTTCTAAATGAAGTCACTTGGAAGTCTCCTGTGATTTCCTGAAATGAGTCACTTGACATCATTTTGCACTATGTCGGTAGAATAGCTGTAAACTATAGATTTTGAAACACGTGATAGCTTTTAAATTCTTTGCACATTTATTAGAAGATGTGGTTATGCAGCTGTTATGGGTATTTAAGGAGCTGGGGAACATTCAGATTATAACACCCTTCAACGGAATGAGTTATTAAGAGGCTGTAACAATAATAGCAGGTTGTTAGCACAATGACCTTTCCCCATAGATCTCACAGAGAGCTTAGTCAATGTTCCTGGGCCTGAGGTGAATAAATAGCAAAGGTGATTTCTCCATTTGGAAATAATACAATTTTGTTTCAAGAAGTAGCGCTCACTATTACAAAATGATGCGAAAGACAAACAAACATCTGTCAATTATTAATGCAATTCAGAAAAAGCTTATGGATTGTGACTACATATAGAGGAGACTGGTGACTGCCAACAGATAGCATGGGTTGGCTTTAACGAAGAGTTGCTCTGTTATGATGTAGCAACCAGTCTGCTGTATCGAGGAAATATTAAAAAGAAAAATTTAAAAAAATGTGAATTTAGGAAAGCTATGTGAATAAAAATGCTACTTTAATCCCTGTGAGAAATATTCATTTGGCATTTATCTATAAGATGTTTTCTAGAGAATTTTAATATGATTAAATTATCTGGATAAATAAGGATGCAAGTCAACTGCAATGAACAGGGACAAATTTTATTTTATATAGAAAAATTTTGCTTCTTGTTGCATTACATGTTAAGCATTTTTTAATCATTACTATAAATGAGAGTTTACATGACACAGGGAATTATCAGAGTAATAAAGGCCACATCAATTGAGATATTAAAAATCTAAAATAACCTCAGAGGACTGGAAAAGTGGAGTGAGTCTAGACAAATAAATTGCATTATGGATGAATGTAAAGATTAGCACATATAAAAACCAAGTCAAACATTAGCTGAATGGGAAAGCAATTCACTTCAAATCTATTAAAATCCAAAGTAACTTGTGGCAGCCAGAATATTAGCAACCAGAATCTTAGATAGCTTTAATTTAATAAAACAATGTTGGTGATGGTTTCCACAGTAGAGTAACTAATAATTTCTCAATTAAGTATGTTTTTATTCATTTATTAATTTCACGTTTAGAACAATACTTTGGATTAGGGAATAAAATATTGAAAGATGAACAGAGATTTATCTTCTTCACTCTATGCTCATCCCACCTGTTATGATGTGTACCTTTTACATGTATGTGGCTTGTTCTTTTTATGTTGAGATAATATAAGATGATTTGTGTATAATTCAGGTTATGAAAGGGTGTTTTTGACACAAAATAAGACCAGAATTTTCATTCACAGTAAGTGGAATAAAGATTACACAATGAGAAAATAAATGGTGGACTTCCTGAAGGGAATTCATCCTTAGGGATAAAAACAAGTATTGGACTTTAGATGATTCATGCTTAGGTGGACAATTACGTCAATTGATTTCAGAGTGACCCAGAACTCCATTTTGAAACTATAAATGTAGACCATGTTATTGAAAGATTGTGGTCTATGTTATTCTTCTTTTGTTTGACATCAGCCTTCCTTAACTAGAAGGCAAGACTCACAAGTACAGAGCACTTTGTCCGTTTTGCTCACTGCTGTGTTTCCAGCGAGTATTATAGTTTTCTCCCACAGACTATGTGGCTAATGCATATATATTATTATGTATGACATATACTCTTAATCCACAAAGTAAATATAACCATTCCATCCTGATAGTTTCATTTCAGAAAAAAAGGCTGTTATTGTTTTTGCATTTTTGAATATTAATATTAAAGGTTTCATTTAAACAGATGGCATATTGTATAAACAGACATTATATGAACAGCTGCCAAATTAAAATGTATTGGATTTTACAATACTTTCAATATCATAAAAACTCACTCAAATATAGCTACATCTATATTAATATCCATAAATTACCAATCATTTTGGAATTTGAGATTTTTACATTCTTTTATTAGAAAATAGAATGATCACTATAAAATAAAACAACAGGAGAAAATAAATGGAGCTCTTTAATTTGTATTAAACATTAAATTTCCAGCACTATATAAGAACTAGAACCACACGAATGGGAGAAATGGCTAGAACAAAAATATCAGTAATTGATTTCAGAAAACAGTTGCCTTTCCCCTGTATCTTGAAGCTGCTGCCTTTTCATCCTTTCTAAATACCGCATTTCAGAGTTACTGCAAATAGGGTTGGACTCACAGAGAATGAGGAGTGAACCTGGTGTAATGATTATTTTTTGTTGTTAGAACTCTCCTTCCTTTTACAATGTTTGACTCTTCCTCTTCTTCTCTGCCTCTTATCAGTATGTTTCACGTTCTATCACGTGTCCTTCTTAGATTCTTGATGAACCATCTTTCTCGGCTCTCAGCAGTGCCTTTGATACACAAAAGTGAAATTGTTTAGGAGGATGGATGCATTTAGAATGAGAAATGGCAGGCAGCCAAGGAGCTGTCTGTGAGTGACAGATAGTTGACAGAAGGCCATAGCCCTTTTATAGAAAAAGACAGGAAGCTAGGATTCTATAATCAAATACTCAAGAAGCAAGCAGGGTGGTCCAGATTTTTTTTAATATATCTTACAGCTTTCTGTATGAAAGGTCACAAGTCTCACTAGTCTGAAGATTTACCATACATCAAACTCTGGAAATATACCCCTTTGATCACCTACTCTGTATTTCCACTTACCTTAACTCAAAACCCCAGGGTTCTCATCTCTAGCAAGCAGTTCTGCTTTCTCTATTACTAAGTTGCCATTGGTTAGCTGCCATAGCTAGAGGCACCTGCTGTGACAGTCTTGCATTGGAGATATTTTTCTTTGGTATTTAGATCAGCCCATTGAGCCATTTTTGCTCTGTATGTCCCACAGAGTAGTTTGATGCAGTATTATTTCTCTCTAAGGGAAAGTAGGTGGGTATAGGGGTGAGTATTGGGTGTCGTTTCCTCAACTCACAAACGGAAGAAGCCTGGGATTCTAGGCTCATAGTCAACCACCGTTTTTCACTTTACTTATAATTGCATATTTCATCTACAATTATTTGTAAATGCCTGCTATCTGGGGAAATTCAACAAGAAAGAAAGAGAAAGGAATGAAAAAGAGATAGAAAGCAAGCATCATAAACATTATATATGTCACAAAATTACAATCACCATGAAGAAAACTAAAGGTGTTTGAGAGTGATGTTATTTGATCAGGAAAATTTTCGCTGATAAGATGATATTAGTTAAGAAGTATCAGTTCCTGTCTTTTATCATGCCCACTAAAGTGTAAACTCAGTGAGGATAAATATTTATTTTTTTTATCCATACTCTAAACTCATTTCCTAGAACAATGCTGATACACATATTGATGATCAAAACACTTGTTCAAACTATTTGGTAAATTAAATAATATTGTTCTCAGTCTTTTCTTTCTAAAAAGCACACAATTTGGTAACATACATTAAATATTCTTATTAAAATTTTTAATTACATGATTTTAAAAATATTAATCCTTACTCATCCAGATATGAATAACTAGAACAACTCATTGCCCAAAGTCTCTGTCTTTTTTTGTTAAAAGCAAAAAGGAATCAACTGAAATGACGAACTGCTACAATGGAAGTAGAGATTTGCCCTTTCAGTTTAATTCATTTTATCTGGTTTTCTTTTCTGCCTTTCAGGGCAATGTCTGTTTCTCTGCTCATAATGAAAGACAAAAATTCTTCTATTTTTTTAGTTTTATGAATTTTGTTTTCTACTGAAAGGAAAAAGGACAATAGACATCACAGTCGAGACAATGTTTTTGGAATCTACTTGTCAGATATATGACTTACATATAAAATGAGAAAACAGAGAATAAAACCAAGAGGGCACTTGGGGCTTTAGCGATGAATAGGTTTTAGAATCTTTCACCTCCAAGTTATTAATTCAAATTGACCTAGTTCAAGGTGGTCAAGGTGAAGCATTTCTATTGTATATATTTAAAACCCTATTTTAGTTTCAAGAAAGAGTGTTTAAAGGTCTAGAGGACAAAAGATGAGCCAAGCAATAAGAGAATCAGCAGAGGACAGTCAAGGTAATGGAACTGGAGTAAGTTTTGAAGACATGGACAGTGCTGAATTTATTTTCAGTCCCTACTACCAACCGACCAGCAGGTCCGGAGTAATATATAAACCTCCGCTTCCCCTCCCTTTTGGGCAGGGCAACCCACTTGGGGCAACCCACTTGGGCCCACTTTCACTCTGAGAGTTGCAAACACTTGCTTTCTTTAATAAATTTCCATTTGCTAGTCTGTCAGTGTCCTCGATCCTTAAGCCTCTCCATCTTGAGACAAGAACCTGAGATTCATCAAGACAAGACAGCAGTAACCTTTCCTGAGCTGGAGGGGAATTCTCCAAGCAAGAACTGAGAACTGTAACACTCCCCGGTTTCTGTCAGCATCCCCAAATTTTCAGGCGCCTCCCGTCCTCCGCTTGGGGTTCTTCAAGCAAGAGCCATAAAAAGTGGAGCTAAGTGCTGTAACACTCCTCCGAGCTCTGTGGCTGTAGGCTAGCCCCGAGCTACAGGGCGCCAGTTCCAGGACACCATAACGTACTAAGTCATCATGTAGGTCTCAGGGTGCCCTTGAGTCCCTCCTTGGACCCCACGTAGGCCTCAGGCTGGCGTTACCTCGGGAGTGCTCTGAGTAGGGGATGCAAAATCTAAGTTTCTGGAAGAAGGTAAGAAGCTATTAGCAGCATGATTATGTAAATGTAACTTTGAGGTTACTTTTGATTCCCGTTCTTTCATTGCTTTGAGGGACAGCGATAATAAATATATAGCCAATAAAAGTAATTTAGCTAAAACATTCTATACAATTTCAGCACATGTAAGCACATGCAGATATCTAGGAACTCTCGTGTGTTTCTACATTGAAACATGGGGCATGAACTAAGCTGATCTCCTACTTTCTGAAGAGAAAACTTACATAATATCAGATAGATGAAACAAATAAGATTAAAGTTATTAGATGACAGTGAGAGACTTAAAAGTGGAAAAGGAAGAGAAAATTTGCACTTTGCCAGAGAGAAAGAAGTGACCCAGACTACCACAGAGTACAGTACTATCAACACTATGCATTTGTCTCTTGGAAAAAAAGTGAACATTGCATTGAACATATTTGAATATGGTGTGCTGTTAGGGCACACTCTCTATTGTCATAGCAGCTGTGGCCTTCTCTCCGTCATTATGCCTACCTTGCACAATTGCATAACACTATCGAGTGGATTTTACTCACTTTGCTATATTAATTTAAAGGGCATACCGTTTACATATTTTAGAATTACCAAATTACTCACGGATACTGAAACACAATAGAAGTCTGGCTGATATAACTGGGCTTCTCTTGTACATATTTACCCATATTTCTCATTCATCCTATATTTCCAGTTTTACCTGCATATGAAATAAGTGTTTTCATTCTATGTAGTGAGATAATAATAAAAAGAAATACCCAGGGCAAGTAAAAGCATCTTAAATCAATGTTTAGAAGATAATTTTTTATGGATGTAGCGTCATAGCTCCCCACATATCCTTTCGTTTCTCCTTTTTAGATATCAGTTTCAGTATCTGTGAAATATTCCTCATTCTCATACTGACCTTGTCTATGTGGATTGAATGAAAATCATATTGAGATTTTGAAATGGAATTCTCTATATAAATTAGATGTATTATTTTTACACAAATTAATTATTTTGGAAAAGTGGAAACATAACTGCTTAAAGGGTAAAACATAGCAGCTGTTGAATAGTACACTTAGAGAACTACAGTATAATCTGGAAGAGGGTGCCAGGATCTGTTGTCTAATTTTATTTTTCAAATGAAATTACTGGGATAATTTAGCTCTGTGTCATAGTACAATTATCTTAATGGAAACTATCCATTGAACAATGGTTAATAAATTCATGTCTTTAAGGGTCTTGATTTTAATTTGATACCAAAAAGTGAGTTGATTTACACTTTACCAAATGGAACATATTAATAATTCTTAAATAAAATTTTCCAGTGACCAAGTCCTCTCCATTACTTTGTGGAACTCACTGTGTTTGTTTTGGTTCTCATTTTCCTATAGAGAGAACCTAAACCATTTAAACTATCAGATCAAGATCTATCAGACTATAGAAGTCCACAAACTTATAAAAATTAGTTGCCAGAATATGATGAGCTTCATAACGACAACGAAATATAAGTTGGTGATTTTCATTATTATTTTTTCAACCTAGATTGATTTATGTAGCCTTGAATTAAAAATTTGTCTTTTTTTTTGAGTTGGAGTCGCACTCTGCTGCCCAGGCAGGAGGGCAGTGGCAAGCCCCTGGTCACCGTAGCCTCAACCTGCTGGACTTAGGCGCTCCTTCCACCTCAGCCTTCCAAATAGCTGGAACTACCACCACACTCACCTAATTTTTCTTGATTTATTATAGAGATATGGTCTTGCCAAATTACTCAGGCTGGTCTCAAACCTGTGGGCTCATGCAATCTTCTCACCTTGGTCTCCCAAAAGTACTGGGATTATAGGCGCCACAATATCAATTCATCAACCTCAAGATACTCACAAGATCAAGGATGAATCAATTTTGAGAATTAAACTAGATTAATTCCACTAGGAAAAACAACTGTGTTAGGAAGAAGGTTTGATTGAATTGAATGCTTAACACTTACAGGTAACACATGTTTAATTGTATTATGTATAGAATAATTGTTAATATTATTCAATTATAGTCTTAAGCCTAATATAATCGTCTCTCTTTTTATTATAAATAGGTCACTTTCCCACATCATCTACTTGTGCACACATTATTAATTATATTTTTTACCATAGTACAATCAATCACACGATTTGTTGAACACAAAAACAGTAATTAATGCAATTTGATGGAATATGTTTCTGTACTTCAGCACAATGATGTGAATGAGTCTTATCTTTCAAGTTTTGAATATATATGTGTGGCTATATGTATTTATAAATGTATTATATATATGTCAAGAACATAACCAACTGACTCTGTGACTTTAGATACATAAGTTTTTACCTGATTTGGTTTTCTCCTCTACATAATAGAGAAAACAGAGCAATAAAATTCACATCAAATATTTTATTGGGGCTTATTCACAAGAAGGGGAGAAGAAGAAAGATAATGAATCACAGTGTTGGGAACAAAATTCTATGGTAAATCACTATTCCTCATCAATTCTTCTGATTCCTCACTCCTTTCTGGCATGTGAGAGAATCGTACTAAATTATTTTTGTAGTTACCTTTGCCATGTGCATCATATAATTCTCTTTGTTCCCTCTCTTGCCATGACAGACCTCAAAGCTCAGGCTGATATGGCTATGTCTGCATCAGCCTAATTCTCTGAGTAACCAAAACA
Source organism: Carlito syrichta (assembly GCF_000164805.1). NCBI lineage: Eukaryota > Metazoa > Chordata > Mammalia > Primates > Tarsiidae > Carlito > Carlito syrichta. The sequence continues at coordinate 339,300 of NW_007247829.1, forward strand.
AACAAAGCTCCTGAATCTGGTGTAACATGTAGTGTGAACGAGAAGTTGTCATTGTTTAGTCAAATTTACTGATTGTTGGGATTGTTGTTAACCACAGTGCAAATCATCTCAATTAGCATTTATCATTCCACTCCTGGGATAGTAATAAAGGCAAGCACAGCCATAAGTTAAAATTTAAGAAAACACATAATCAGAATTGTAAACACATATAAAATAAGTGGAACAAGGAAAACACAAATGACTCTGTTAACATTGAAGGTAATTGATTATTGATCTACTTTAACAGAAAAAAGTAATAATAAATATTGAATTGATCTTCTTAATAAACATAAAGTCTTATGAAATGCAAATTAGGTAATTTGTTTTAATTTATTTGAAAAATTTACAAGATAGTTTTATAGGCATTTTTATTGCCCATCTTACAAAATACATATGAACTGATGAAAGGGAAGGATCATAAATTTTGCACAATTACAGCTGTAGGCATAATACAGTACAGGTTGAAATATTGGGCACTTTTACATTTTTGATATTAATTTTATTTTGTATTTATTTATTTTATTTTTTATTTTGAAGTATATTTATTTTAATAAGATGTATCTGTTTTTCCATATCCATAAAGTAAAGACTTAAAGAAAAGATTCCACAAAAGATTATTCCAAATTTCATTTTACATAACCAACTTTTATAAATCACATTTTGGTACCCACAGCAAAATACTGAAAGAAAATCCTAGATTTTTTTAAAATTCAAGATATGGAGATGAAATGATTTAAACAGTCATCCTTCAAATTATGGATATTTTAAGCATCAAAGACACAGATTTATACTCTCATTTGCTAATAAAAATCCAGCCAAATATTCAATATTTTTAGGAACAAAGTGTTTTCTATGTTTTTAATATTTCATCTTACTTCAGCTAATAAATTTATACAATTGAGATTAGGAAGACATTCAATAAAAAGAATAAATTGGATTTTTTTAAATGGAGCACAACTTTTTTATTATATAAATGTAACAATTAAGTAGCACACTGTTAAAATCCAATAACCAGTTATTCCCAGTGGCCTTGAATGGTCTTTAGTAGTATCACAACTTAGCTCCATATTGAATGAAGTTCATCCTTAGCTATGCAAAATGTAAAAAAGTATCAGAAGTCTGGAAAGATATGAAATGAAGGAATAATGGAATGACAAAAGCAAGTCTTTACACTGCAGTTGGTACTCCTTAGCACTTCTGAAACGTAAGTAGCATGGATTTCATCTGAACCTGACAATTCTACATATGCTCAAGAATTTCTCCTACTTACTCTTTACCCCCAAAATCACTAGTGCTGGGCACCAGAAGAGCAATTATTAAAAGTGTTAACTTATTTCATTAGTACTTAATTTGACATTCTCTTTACATAAATCATACCACAAGTAAGGAAGGAGTTAGACTTACTATGAAACTAGAGAAGCTGCAGTTTCTTTAACCATGTAGGCCTCTCTGAATGCTGAAGTTTGTATAATGTTTTGGATAGGGAGCAGAAGACAGATGACACTTTCTAGATAACCATTTCGAGTCCATTGGATAAACAAACCTCACAGCAAAGGTGTCCAGATTTCCAAGGCTCCTATTTTTTTTCCTTATCTAAAATGTAGATTCATTTTTATGCCTAATTCTGTATTTGTAATGCATTATTCTTTTTCTTAAGTAGGGCTCTTTGGCTTTTATAAGATTTTGGTCTCTTCAAACCAGGATTTTTTTTCCCCAGAAAAAATGAGATTTAAGATCTCTACTAAACTTATCACTCATTTATAAAATAGAGCCCTTGTATAACTTATCTACTGCCATTTTAATGTTAACCAGTTACTTAGAACAATAAGCACATTTAGCTCAGATATGTATAAGGGAGTGACTTCATTTAGGTTCACTCACGGATCTGTTGTAGCTTAGCTGGAAACTGAGCTAGGATGCTTTCAGCATAGAGTGACTTGGCATATTCTACACGTCTTTCATTTTCTGGTGGTGGGCTATTCTGGGTATATTCTCCCAGTAATGGCACAAAGAGTGAATGGAACATGCACATGTTTGTTCAAGTATATCTGCATCCCATCCACTAACATCTCATTAACCAAACCAAATCATATCAATTGTATAATAGAATTAAAAGGGCATCATGTTACTTTGGAAGATGTTAGTCAGAATACATAGAACCCTTACCTTTTGAAGATACATACTAGATATTTACTGTTGAAATTATGAAGTCTTGAATTTGCTTTAAAGTATTATTTTAAAAAGGGAAATGGATGGGAGAAGATGAGACAAGATTGATCATGAGTTGATTAGTTGTTGAAGCTATGAGATGAGTACTATTTCACACATTTTTGGGAAAAGAGCCTTTTTTAGCCATTTATCTCACTAAGACTAAGGCTGTTTTTATCAATAATTTACTCAAATGTAATAATGTTATTAACTGTATTTAAAATAAGCATGTCATCAATTATATACCACTAAGAATGTGCTTATTTTTTGTTGATCTCTACATGCATTTGTGTATTAGCAACTATTTGTTGAGTGCCATTTATGTGTCAGGCATATTTCTAAATCCAGGCTATAGAGACTAAAACAAATGGCTGGGTTCTGATCTTAAAGTTATTGTAGTTATATTAGTCTTCTATTACCAGTATAACAAATTACCACAGTCTTGGTAACTTAATCAATACAAATATAATATGTCACAGTTATGTAAGTCATAGGACCAACATGGATCTCACTGGTCTTAAATTCCTTGAATTTTCCATCTTCTAGAGGTCCTCACGTTCTTTGAAGTCCAATCCCTTTCTTCCATCTTCAAAGCCAGCAATGTTACATCTCACCTCCCTTTGATTGATGACAGGAAAGTTTCTCTATTTGTAAGGATTCACACAACTAGACAGTACTATCCAAGATAACTTTCCATTCCAAGGTCCCTACATTTAATAACACCTAGACAATTCCTTTAGCCATATTAGGTAATGTATTTATAGGTTCCATATTGAGGATGTTGACATAAAGTGATGATGATGTTTTTCCTAAAAACTGCTGACCACAGAGCAAAGTGGGCAGGTGCACCAGTAAATCAACCAACATGAAATAGACAAATACATTGGGGGAAAAAAAAAACAACTCCAAATAAAATAAAATAAAATTCACTGAAGCCAAAAGCAGTCACTCACTACAATGCTAGCTGACACACTGATGCTGATGGGCTACTAGAACACTTGCCTAATGAAGAAAGTCTGTACTACAAGTGGGCCAACCTCCAAAAAGTCTCTTTTTTGGGAGGAGGGTCTCCCTTCGTATACTATTTAGATGAATGGGAGAGAATGATCTATGCTAATGGTATATACTCTGCTGAGCAGATGAAATGTGTTATATTCTTTTGTAATATGTTCTGCTCAAAAGACCATTCTTTGAGCAGTTATGTTACTAGGGATAGTTTAGGTGGTAAAAAAAATTGTACACATTAGAAGACTGTCTATAAAGTAAAAGCAAAAACAAAGTTACCTACAGAAGGTGTACACAGACCTTCATCCGCTCCCTGCTCAGCCTGTCAGAAGTGAGGTGCCAAGTTCTTATTTTGACCATGAAGGATTCTAAAATATACACACTTATATGTGGACTTCATGTATAACCTTCTGTCTGGTCTCCATTACAGTTGTACATCCAGCCTCCCATTCTGATGAGGCCCGGAAACTTGATGACATCAAATTAAAATTTATAATTTACTTTTTGAGAAACAAATCACAGTGAAAGTTTTGAAACTTTTATTTTTATTTGCAGTACCGACAATTTTATTGAATTATTAATTATTACATAAAGGATACACTTGTATAATTCATGATAATATTGAAATTATATGCTTTAATAAAATGTAAGACTGATTTTTCTTTCTGTTGAAATCATCAAGATGTGTCTGTGTGTAATAATTATAGTATAACTTTACAATCACAAACTCCTAACTAAAGTAAATTTTGATATAATCAATTGTCAATAATTGAAAACAGCATCTTATTCAGGCACTGAGACTGTTTTCTGATATAGTTCATGTTTACTGTATTAACAGTTTTGACACTACCGGTTACTCTTTTTAACTCACATTAAAAATGATGGCTAAATCACTAGAAATGGACATTATTTCTGAATACCCTTGTAAAATTAAAATGATTAGTATACCGTATGGAACAACAGTTCTTTTCTATACAATTTCAACAGAATTTATAATTGTATCTGCCTTCAGGAGATAAAGATATAGCGGAAACTAGGGTATTTTTTTCCTCACCTTCTATTCCAATGAATGAATAAGAAGTCACACTCAACAAATGTTTTATTTTCTACTCCCTTTTTAATCTCCTCTTACTTTTCTGAAGACCATGGAAAAGTAATAGAGCAATTAATCGTATGATATTCTTTTCCTGACAGCGCCAGCCTCTTCTTGTTATATTTACTGCCTTCTGCCATATCCGCCAGTCTGACATAGACTCCCAGCAACTCTCTATGCTATCAATTATTTAGCACAAATAGCATTATGCATCCATTCAAGAATAATTATTTAGGAAAAGAAATCAATAAACAGAAAGGTCATTAAAATCCTGTGATAATGAAAGATAGCAGAAATATTACAATCTGCCCTGCACCTTGCACAAAAGGAGCTATCAAAATCCAGTTAGAGTTCACTTGCACAGGTATTATCCTTTTTACATTTTTTTAAGCAGCACCAGAAGACTCTAACTTGTTAATAGATTTTTACCAGGAATATAAGTTCATCTACTGACAAGAGAAACTTTTGAAATCTTGGACATTGTCAGATCATGAGAGCAGCAAAGCCTTTTATTACTTATTTCCTGGATATAGTTTTCTTTGACTGAAATACTCTAAGATGTCTTTTCAAGATGGACTGTTCACTTATAATTAGGGAGATTCCAGGTGAAATTAATATGTGGCTTAAATTTATAGTTGCTAAACAATCTTATAGTTCTTTAGGCAATTTTCAATCTCAAATTATTTCCCTATGTATTGGAAAGACATGAGACAGATCTTAGGTTACCTAAGCAAGCATTTTTTCCCCCCAGAGGTCACAGAGGAATACTTCAAGTTTTTTTTTTTTTTTTTTTTTTAAGTGCCTGCATTCACAACTCTCTCACAAGGACCACTTGTAAAATGTTATTATTGCTCTTTTGCACCACTGAATGTCAGGTGTCCATTCTGGTGAGTGCATTGATTGTGGAATTTACAGCAAAACACTTAGCCAGCAATCCAGCCTGCCTTGAATAGTCCTGCCAGGCAATGGAGTGGATTGGAAGTACTGAATCATTTCTGACTCTGCAGAGGGCATATTTCATAAGAGACTCAGCACCCTTGAGATTCACATGGCTACTTATGTTCTTCATTTTATGTAAACCTTAAAAAAACTGAGATGGATGGGCTCATTTGGCAGTATCTTCCTTAAAGAAGAAAGGGTAGGACTTTAAGATTTATGAGAGAATGTCTTTGGTATCCATTACAAAATAATAAAAATTCATGTTTATCTTCTAGAATAGCAACGATTAAACTGGGTTTGGAATCACTCTTAAGGAAATGAATTTATAATGCCAGTATACATATGTGTGAGTACACTAAGTGATTTTAGAATTGACTGTCTGGTCCAGATGATCAGTAATATTTCTGACTTGTTTCTATTTAAAGTTTGTTTCGGTGGTAACTGCAATATTGCTTACAACTCCATATTGCGCCTAAATAAATTAAGCACAGGAATACAACTTCTTTTTTTTGTTTTTTGTTTTTTTTTGAGTTAGAGTCTCACTCTGTCACCCAGACTGGAGTACAGTGGCCGCTCCCGGCCACCTCAGCCTCGACCTGCTGGGCTCTGGCAATCCTTCCGCCTCAGCCTTCTAAGTAGCTGGAACTACAGGCGTGCGCTACCACACCCAGCTAATTTTTTGATTTATTGTAGAGATGAGATCTCACCAAGCTGCCCAGGCGGTTCTCGAACGCACGAGCTCAGGCAATCCACTCACCTCAGCCTCCCAAGGCGTGGAATTACAGGCTGAGCCACCGAGCCCGGCTAGGAATACAACTTCTTGTGATATGAGAAGGAAAAGGAGAATGAGCAGTTTATGTTCTCAGAGTTTCACATATAAGGATATGATGTATTTTTGAAAATGAAACTTGGATTTTCTCTGTGTTAATATATTCAGTAAGCAATTCAAAACATAATTCAATTTTTAGTTATATTGTATTAGAAGACATCATTTCAATTCAGTGTTTTTATCTGTTAATCTTTCTTTCATTTCACATTATTTTTCTCCATATTAAGCAATTAATTATGTTTAAATATAGCAAAGACAAAAAACGTTGAGGTCACTTTCTCCCAAGTGAGTCATTACAATGTAGCTATTTTGTTTTTTATTTTCTAGAAATCTCAGGCATAAAAGACAATGGGACAAAGGAATTATATCAGTTAAAAAAAAAAAGATAAGCAGCAAGAACACACCACCTTAACCACCAGCTAATACTTATTCTACCCAGGTGGTGATCTGATTTATATGCATTTTTGAAAGATGTAACTTTTTTCCCAGAAGATTTTATTAAAATCTAATAATTTAACTTGAATGCAGAAAACAGGAAAAATTCTATATGTTCTGGAAAGGCAGACTGAAAACAATTTGAGGAGAGACACACTTAATGAGACAGGTGAGTCCAGGTTTAAGGCATTTCAACTCCTCATTCTTTTCTAAATATTGATATCATATTCCCCTCAATAAAGCAAGATTATTTTTAATCAGAAGACACCATACTTTTCATGCCTGTGTTTTGATAAGAAAAGCAGTCAAGAGAAATCATGAAAATTTTGAAGAATGACCACAGATTGAATTTAAATAAAAATTCAAATGTTCTATGCATCCAAATGAGTACTACCACACAATTTTTCAAATAAAATCAAGAACAGAGTAATTTTCACTCACAGAGGGAATTATTCATCTATGGTTTAGTCAGTTTAGTCTTAGGAAATTCAAATTAGTTTTGTGCTGCTTTAGTGCTTGAAACAAAACCTGAAAATAATTCTATCAGATTTCTATTACTCTGAGAGAAAGCATTAAGAGTACTACAAGAAGAAAAAATGGGAGAAACTACACAATACGTGTCCAGGAAATTATTTATTCTAGGGGATCTGACTAGACATTTCTCAAAAAAAGACATCCATTCACAATTACCATCACAGAACTCATGATGTCTCCCTTTTCCTTGCCCCGAATGTATCCTTCATTTAGTCTTCCCCATTGCAACAAATAAAACCATCCAGTAGCCTTCTGTAAAACACAAAGAATCCTTGCTTCCATCAAACCTTATATTTAAGACTACTAACCACATACATATTGAACTACTTCACTTTTTTTCATCTTCACAGCCACTGTCCTGGCCTAGTCCACTTTTTTTTTTCTTTAGTGAATACAGTAACATTCACTTTCAAGTTGTACTTTTTCTGTCTAGTTCCCTAGACTGTCCATTTTCCACACAGAACCCAGAATGATCTCTAAAATGTAAATAAATCCAAGAAAAGTCCTTTCCCTCTTAACCATAACACCAGAAATAAAATCTAATCCTCTTACCTTGGGCTACAGGTACCTAACGATTTGGGCCTCTAATTGCGAATTTGTTTCCCAACGCTCTTCCCATGACCCACCAGACAACTTTTTTTATTTCTTGAACCGAGCTCTTTGTTTATCACAGACCCTCTGTGTTTGTTTTTCCAGTTGGTCTTTCTTTCAACTCTATCAGACTTTTTTATCTTTTAGATCTCAGGTTAAATGCTATTTTGCCTACAAGGCCTCAGCTCACTACCCATTCTAAGTGATGTCCTGCTGTTTCAACTCTAGCCTATCATACCCTATTTTGGAGTTTTTTGTTTGTTTGTTTGTTTTTGAGTTGGAATCTCACTCTATCGCCCAGGCTGGAGTGCAGTGGCATGTTCATGGCCACCACAGCCTCGACCTGCTGGGCTCAGGTGATCCTTCTGCCTCAGCCTTCCAAGTAGCTGGAACTACAGACACATACCACCATTCACAGCTAATTTTTTGTGATTTATTGTAGTGACGAGGTCTCACCATGTTGCTTAGGCTGGTCTCGAACTCGCAGGTTCAGGCAATCCTCTCTCCTTGGCCTCCCAAAGTGCTGGGATTACAGGCTGAGCCACCGTGCCAGGCCTATCATACCCTATTACATCATTCATATTTCCATTCTTTGTTAATTTTATTTATCACTGAATTTATGCTGTGCTTTTGCACAGATGGCTACTACTGCATTCTTAGTGACTGGAAACATTTGCGACACTATTCTAGGATAAATAGTAGAAGGTAAGCATATATTTGTTAAAAATGAATATATTTCCTTGTATTCAAATGCATTTCAGCTTTATCAATAAGTTAGTTGACTTTCTTGTATTCTATAAAATTCTGATTTTTTATAATCTCCTACTTTAAATTTTCTGGTTGCTTTCATTTGTTTCCATTATAATTTGAATTTTCTTGAAAATATTTGCTTTATTTTCACATAAATTGGCCTTTTTTCCTTGCAAAATTTGTAACATTTATCATTTTAAAGTGCTATTTTTAAACAGCAAGTTTCCTCACATCACTTCAACTCTGTTTAGTGTAATTCTATTTAATATTTGCTAATAAGATAAACAAGCATTTTTTTTTTGCTACTGTAATTTATATTTATTTTGCTTCTGGTAAATTGTACATTTGTCTCCAGGTTTGAGGCTATTTTGCATCTCTTCATATGTCAAATATTGCTCATCTCTATGGCCACTTTCTCTATAAATATTGTTCATCATTTTATTCAAAATACAGGAAATAAAGAATTATAAAAATAAAACATTTATATGGCAATAATTCAAGTTCACTAAATATAAATGATCTATGCACATTACACATTAGAAAAATTTTGGATGCCCATGTAAGTATCTTACTACTTACAATTGCAAGTAGCTCATCTGCTCTGCCACAATTTTTGTTCAGAAGTTGGCCCAACTTAACTCAAAGATTTTCTACAAAATGGCAACTCTGGTTCATATAACTTTATGGTTCTTTGGGTTCAGGAGCTGTTTTGGTACACATGTTCCTATAAATAAAATGTTTTTTCTAGTCCAAGACAAGTGAAAAATTAGAACTAGGAATATCATTTTAATAATACAAATTTAGGTAATTTAAAAATAAAGGAAAATAATTAACACATTAGAAAAATCTTAACACAAATTAATGAGTATTTTGGCACCATACTGCATAGAAAGTAGTGATATAAAAAAAGTATACAGTCATAACAAACATTCCCCAAATTTCAGTGACTTAATGCTCCAAAAGTTTTCCTCTCATTCATGCTGCATATTCTAGGGGTTCTTTGCTCCATGCTGTTACTCAGGCTGATGGAAACTCCACAATTTAAAAACATCACCAAATGGGATATTACAGTCTTCCAGTTGCTATACCAAGGGAAAACACTTTGAAGACATCATACTAACTATTCAGTGATTTGATATAGAATATAAACGTGACATCTCTGCCACTTGACAGAATGAGTCATCAGCTTTATCTTGGAACAGAAGGAGCAGTGAAAAGTTTAGTGTGCCCCCACAATCTCAATCATAATGATGACATTATTCCTAATGGAATTAAAATACAAATAGGCAAGGCTTTTATGTTTTACCAAGGCACTCTCTAAGTGTTATTTTACTTTGAGCAAGAGGTTAAAAACAAGATATATAGATATATGAAAGTTTTAAAAGTATTGATTGAATGCTATAATTTAAAAACAATTGTATAAATGATCAATTATTATAAAAAAGGAAAGAATTTTGGAGTCCTTAGCCTATTCAATTAATAGCAATTTAGATGATAAATGCATTGCCTTATCTACTGATTAAAAATACCTGTTTAAAAATTGAGTATTTATGCTTATTACTTCAATAACTTCTAGAAGTAATTAGCATTCTATGGATTAATGTATGGTTCATCACTATATTTTGCCTCCCAAACAGAAAGCAACTATTTTGCATGTTAAAATTTTGCTTTGCTCTTTTCTGATAAAGAAATGAATTTAATTGCATGTATTCATTTCTAATTATTCTGATATTTTTTTGTAATACAATTTAAAATTTATTTATAGCACTTTCATTGGTCCCATGAAAGCAAATATACATTCCATTTTGTACTATGTTTTGATATGATGGCCTTATAATATTCATCATTTTTCCAGAGTAAAAATAATAGATAAATAAAGGATTTCAATGTGAATTTTAAAAGATAAGTAAATGTAAAGTTTAATACATATAGATATACTTTGAATATTTTGCAGAATAATAATATATTTACATATTCTGCACTGTTTAAAATATTTGAAAGTTCCTTTGAGTATTTTTTATATAACTACTGGTGAAATAATTGGCAGATTATTCACTGTGTTTTGCTCATTGTCATCACCTGATTTTTATTGTGTAGCAAATTATGTATCATAATATGAATACTTATGCTTTCTTTATAAGCACACATACACGTACCATTCCTCTGCTACCAAATAATGCACTGCAATAATTATTAATTAAATCAAGGAAAAATAGAAGCAAATCGGTCAGAAAGATTGTAATAGAAACCACGAAGGATACAACAATGTCAGAAAAGGGAGAAAGTTACCAAACAACAACAACAACAACAAAAAACTATCATTAGAGTGGCATCATGCAATGTCAAAGGTTCTTTTATGTGCTGTTTAGCCTCAACATAAAGGTACAACCTCAAGAAAGCAGAATAAGAACATTTGATTTCCCCAGAGACCAAGGTGGATGAGGAAAAATAGAAATTTTATGTCTTGGTTATTTAAAAGATCAAGAATTAAGAGTGATGAAGAGGAAAATAAAGGTAAAAAACCTGAGCACACTGCATATTTGAATTTAACAAATTACATCTTGAAAATTACTTAACTATCTCATATCAACCAAATATTTTCTTACAGTATATTTACTTTTTCTACTGAACTCCTGCTACTAGCTTATATGTATAAGAAAGGAGGAAAGAGTAAGGAAAAGTTTAAGGGAGAAGAAAAAGAGAGATGGAGAAGAGATGTAGGTGGGAGAGAAAGAGAGAGAGAATTTTACATATCTTGAACATTTCTACTTTGTTTGATCTTTGGTCTTAATTTTAATATGAAAGTCCTAATTGCCATTTCATTTCATCCATTTTTTTTCTCAATGGGAGATTTCTAATTCCAAGAAACAAATAAAACAAGCTGAATATTTGGAAATGTATTCCTTTAAGCCTGGGAATCTATTCCTGATTATGTGCATCATTCAATATTTTGGGGAAAGTAAACTTGTATTTTGATAAAACAGTAACATTTGAAAAAACAGTGTGAAAGCATCTAATGTTTTCAGGAATGGTGCAATATGAAATTATTTTGATTTTGTATACATATCTGAAGGGTTAACTTAAATTAGTAGTGTCACTCTCATAATAACTAGTCTGTAAATTTGTTTTCTCTAAATATGGCATTGCTTTCATCAGATTAGCTTTGAATGAAGTCTTCTTGTATCCGTGTCTTCTAGCTAAAAAATCTAGAATTTGGTAGTTTTTTCCTTCACTTTTTAATTCTAGCATTCACTAAATTCTGTCACACCTTCCTTTGCTAGTGCTCAAGGATGCATACCTCATTCTCATTTTCAAATCATATTTTCAATTTTTATATTTAAGCATTCCTTAAAAAGCGTTTAAAATTTTTTTCTACTTAATGTTCTTGTTTCCATTCAATTATACTAATATTTCCTCGATATAATTCTGAGATTACTGTTTGTAAAATATATGAATGCAAGACCCCTTTTTTCTTTTTGAAGGGGGTATCATTTGAGTTCAGGTCTTGGCACAATCATTATGATCAAGCCATTTAAACTGTTAAGAGCATCATTTTTCTCAATAAAATTTTCACATAATTGGAGTGAATAACATTCCTTTCAGCATTACACACTATAGCACTATGATATTATTGAACTCTGTTTGACTTTCAAATTTCGATTCCAATCAACCCATCTTATATTTTCAATTTCATTTCCACTACAGGCCAACATGTATTATCTGCAATAACTAAATTAGTATTATTCTCCAACCAAATTCCATGTTTATCTATCTGCTTTGACTTTGATAATATTATGACTTCTTTCACAATTCTTCCATCTTATCTTCAAATTTTCCACTCCATCAAAGTCCAGAAAAGAATCAGTGCTATTTTCTATTATTCAGTTCAGGGTAAGGGATACAAAAGTTCATTATGCAGGTACCCTTGTTGATGAGGTGTGCCCACCCCC